>NW_027197898.1:0-52783 GCF_038502225.1 Cherax quadricarinatus
AGTGGTCAGTTCTGGGTGGACGAACTGTGATAGAGATCTCTCTTGTCTCAGGTAGTCGACGTTCGAGTCTGTCCAGGAGGATGTTATTACAGAGCGCAGATTATCTGCGTGTCCTCCTCTGTAATAACATCTTCCTCTGTATACTGATATTAACACACTTGTGTAGTAATATCATATATGGACAGTACTTCAAGGCTGGCTGAAACTGCTGACCTCAGGGAAGTGGCGAAGGGTTGTATACCTGGAACCACGGACCTGGGGTGGGACTTACTGACCTCAGGGAAGTGGTGAAGGGTGTATACCTGGACCCACGGACCTGGGGTGGGACTTGCTGACCTCAGGGACGTGGTGAAGGGTGAATACCTGGATCCACGGACCTGGGGTGGGACTTGCTGACCTCAGGGAAGTGGTGAAGGGTGAACACCTGGATCCACGGACCTGGGGTGGGACTTGCTGACCTCAGGGACGTGGTGAAGGGTGAATACCTGGATCCACGGACCTGGGGTGGGACTTGCTGACCTCAGGGAAGCGGTGAAGGGTGAATACCTGGAACCACGGACCTGGGGTGGGACTTGCTGACCTCAGGAAAGTGGTGAAGGGTGAATACCTGGATCCACGGACCTGGGGTGGGACTTGCTGACCTCAGGGAAGTGGTGAAGGGTTGTATACCTGGAACCACGGACCTGGGGTGGGACTTGCTGACCTCAGGGAAGTGGTGAAGGGTGAATACCTGGAACCACGGACCTGGGGTGGGACTTGCTGACCTCAGGGAAGTGGCGAAGGGTTGTATACCTGGAACCACGGACCTGGGGTGGGACTTGCTGACCTCAGGGAAGTGGTGAAGGGTGAATACCTGGATCCACGGACCTGGGGTGGGACTTGCTGACCTCAGGGAAGTGGCGAAGGGTTGTATACCTGGAACCACGGACCTGGGGTGGGACTTGCTGACTTCAGGGAAGTGGTGAAGGGTGAATACCTAGAACCACGGACCTGGGGTGGGACTTGCTGACCTCAGGGAAGTGGCGAAGGGTTGTATACCTGGAACCACGGACCTGGGGTGGGACTTGCTGACCTCAGGGAAGTGGTGAAGGGTGAATACCTGGATCCACGGACCTGGGGTGGGACTTGCTGACCTCAGGGAAGTGGCGAAGGGTTGTATACCTGGAACCACGGTCCTGGGGTGGGACTTGCTGACCTCACGGAAGTAGTGGTGAAGGGTGAATACCTGGAACCACGGACCTGGGGTGGGACTTGCTGACCTCAGGAAAGTGGTGAAGGATGAATACCTGGATCCACGGACCTGGGGTGGGACTTGCTGACCTCAGGGAAGTGGCGAAGGGTTGTATACCTGGAACCATGGACCTGGGATGGGACTTGCTGACCTCAGGGAAGTGGTGAAGGGTGAATACCTAGAACCACGGACCTGGGGAGGGACTTGCTGACCTCAGGGAAGTGGCGAAGGGTTGTATACCTGGAACCACGGACCTGGGGTGGGACTTGCTGACCTCAGGGAAGTGGTGAAGGGTGAACACCTGGATCCACGGACCTGGGGTTGGACTTGCTGACCTCAGGGAAGTGGCGAAAGGTTGTATACCTTTAACCACGGACCTGGGGTGGGACTGTTGATGTTTGGGGGGTGGGACTTGGTGAGGCATCAAAATATCGAGAAGAATTTCCGGAACTTCATGGGAAGGGAAGACATCCGGGGGCCCACGGATGGATTCCTGGACACATGAACCTGGGAAAATCGAGGAAACCTTGTGGAAGTGCGGAAAGGGGAATATCTGAAGGCGGACAGATGGACTCCTGGACACATGAACCTGGGGAAGGTAGGATTGTTGAGTGTAGGATAGGAAGTGGGGAAGGGAGAATATCTGTGGGGACACAGATGGACTCCTGGACACACGGACCTGGGGGAGGTAGGATTGCTGAGTGTAGGATAAGAAGTGGGGAAGGGAGAATATCTGAGGGGACACAGATGGACTCCTGGACACACGAACCTGGGGAAAGTAGGATTGCTGAGTGTAGGATAAGAAGTGGGGAATGGAGAATATCTGATGGGACATGGACACACAGACACAGAAAAAGCATCAAAAGCACAGTAAGTGGGGAGGGGGGGGAATCCCTAAAGACGAACCACTGGCCTACTACTACTACTACTTCGAATAATAATAATAATAATATATATAATATATAATAGTAATTATTATAATATATATAATATATAATAGTATTTATTATAATATATATAATATATAATATAATTATTAGTAGTTACGCCTGTAAAGAAACAATATTTCACACCTTCCGGGATCGATCCATGTGAACAAGTCTCCTTAACATTTGAACATGTTTCTTTACACCTGCTGCTCCTGTCCACCTAGATGGCTGTTGTTGCCCGAAATGACCTGTATAAACGGAGGCTTTCTATACATAGTATGTTCATTATTATTATTATAATTATTATAATTATTATTATTATTATTATTATTATTATTATTATTATTATTATTATTATTATTATTATATAAACAATACAGGGCTAAATCAAGCTAAGCTGTATCTTGAATGACACAATGCCTGTTCGTGAAACTTTGCACAATATACAGTGTCCTTTGTTCAGACAAAAATGACGTCACACATCCTCGTATAAGACACATAGTGACATCACATCCTTATATAAGACTCACAGTGACATGCATCATTGTCTTAGATTCGCAGCAACATCACACATCACTGAGACTCAGTAACTTTACACGTCCTGACTTCACAGTAACATCACACATCTTTATTTAAGTATATGAGAAGAGTCATTTATTAGTTATGGAACTGATCCCAACGATTCCAAGTGTTTTAACTATTTTACTATAGTGATAAGTATGCCTTTTCACAATCTTAACTTAATGGGTAATATTCTGTCCGTAAGATGCATCAACCATTACATATTGACGACGTTCAGAAGAGGAAGAATCAGTTATATTTAACGTTAAAGCACTTAAAGGTATCCCTTCGGGATCTCCTTATAAAGTAAGTGGGTGAGTGAACCGTAAAGATGAATCACTGACCTCCAGGTGGCCGGGTCTGGTGACTCAGAACTAATTCTGAGGTTGGAGGGTCATTCTTTGGGATCTGTGGGGAGGGGTGGTGATGGTATAGTCGGTTGTCTTCACTGGTTGGGGGGGAAGATTTCTCTCTGTCAGGCACGTAGAGTTCCTGCATGTCATATGGTTGTCTCTTAGTAAGTTTGTCTAATCGGACGTTGATTGCGGGGATTCTCTGTTGTATGTGTAGGTCCTCTGATCTGATTCTGTCTCTGAGCCTGGTGTTCGTGATGAAGCGGAGGGCTTTGTTTTGGACTCTTTGGAGTTTGAGCATGTTGGTTTTGGTTGTGAGCGACATGGGTACGCAGGGGTATTCTAGCAGAGGTCTGATCATCATCTTGTACAGGTGTAGTTTGATGTGGGGAGGGGCTGCTTTGAATCGATAAAGTTGGCCAAGGCGGGCTTTCGCTAGGTTTACTTTTTTGGTTACGTGGGTTATAGAGTTGAGTAATCTGCCGATCTCGTATCCTAGGATCTTGTTTGGATTCCTTATAGCAATAGGGGTACCTCTGATGGAAATGTCCCCTTTTTCTTCTATGGTTGATGATAAGCACCCAACGGTGCTGATGAGGACTTTGTCAGGGTTGGTTGTGATTCTCCATTTCTTCTCCCACCTGGCAGTTCTATTTAGTTCTTCATTCATTTTCTCGATTGCTCTCCTATGCTTGTTTGCACCAGCTGTAGTGGTGGAGGAGACAACATGGGTGACATCGTCTGCGAATTGGGTGATGAAGGTGTCTGTATGTTCAGGTTGGGGGAGGTCGTTGACTATATGATGAAGAGGACGGGGCTGAGGCAGGAGCCTTGGGGTACTCCTACTGTTGGTGTGAAGGGGGTTGCTTCCGCTCCGTGGAAGGTGGGGATGATTTTTCTTCCTGTTAAGAAGTTGTAGATGAGCCTGAGAAAGGTCCAGTTTGTAAATGAGTTTGTAAATGAGTTTGTAAATGAGACCGTCGTGCCAAAGGCTGTCGAAGGCCTTGTGTACGTCCCTGGTGGCGATAAGGGCCAGGTTCCCTTGCTTCTTCAGGCTGGCCACAGCATCTTAGATGATGTTTATGGCATGCTGAGTGCTGCGGTGGGACCTGAAGCCGAACTGCCTTTCAGAGAATAGGTGGTTGAACTCCATGTAATAGTTGAGTCTGTTGGA
The DNA here is from genome assembly GCF_038502225.1 of Cherax quadricarinatus. Taxonomy (NCBI): domain Eukaryota; kingdom Metazoa; phylum Arthropoda; class Malacostraca; order Decapoda; family Parastacidae; genus Cherax; species Cherax quadricarinatus. The sequence goes on from NW_027197898.1 coordinate 4,249, forward strand.
GATTATTCTTTCAAAGACTTTGCCCGTGACTTCGAGTAGGGAGATGGGTCTGTAGTTCTCGGGATTGCGGTTGTCCTTGTTTGGTTTGGCGATGAAGATCATCTTAGCTGTCTTGAAAGCCACTGGGAAGTGACCGGATGCCAAGATGGTGTTGTAGATATTCACCAGAGACATCTTGCAGTTACGGGGGAGGCACTTTAGTTGTTTAGCTCTTATGCCTGATGGGCCTGGAGCTGGAGGGGTAGGTACCTAGGGATTGGCAGAGAGCATGTATAGTCCCTTTATGTAAAGGGAAGGGGGGGACAAGAGAGATTGTAAAAATTATAGGGGAATAGGTTTACTGATTATACCAGGAAAAGTGGTATATATTTATTGTTGCAACCCCTGAATGGGTCAAAATGTATATAATGTATATTACCTTTTCATATAATTTTATGTTGCTTATATTTGCGATAATAGCTAAATCGTAAATATATTGCTTTATATTATTATTTGACTTAGTTACTTTTGTTAGGTAGGATGTAACATTCATATATTATTACTATGTGCTCATAGTTCAAGTCTTGATTGTCTAACTACTGTAATTATCGCTCGTTGCTCGTTACTCTGCCGGCTTCTCGTTGTTGTTGGGCAGCAACTGTCCACGGAGCTATCACGTGATTGAGGGGGTGTTCACACCTCGCCTGGAGTAGTCAGTCTTGGTGGTTGGACGTATTCCTGACAAGACGTGCCTAACTCTTCCTTATTGGCCCTTGTTGGAAGATCGTCTCTGTAGCTTTCTTGTTGGTTCTTTAGAACTCTGTTCACAGAACATTGTCTAGACTTAGTGATTTTCGACGTTGTACTGAGGTTGTGTGTCGCATAGACACTCTGATCAACTCAGGTCCTGAGCTGTAGCTTCTGACCTAACTTGTACTTGTATCTGTGTACTGTCACAGTCGGGGATTTTCTTATGCTGAACTTAGATTCAGTAGTATGGGAGTTTTGTGACTTTTGTGGAGGATCTGCAGATGGTCCCTACTTAGTGTCGTTATATTATCACCTTGACCCTGATTCTGTGTCGCAGTTCCTTGTTATATTGCTTTTGGGCTTAGCGGTCGTTTATTGTTCAAGCAAGCTGTTCTGATTGTCAGGTGGTCAAGAAGTTAGATTATGTGAGGACTTTGTCAGTCACTGGTTTAAGTCTAGTCGAGTCGTGAGACATAGCGAACTACTTAGAGCACTTACACACATACACACAAACTTATTTGTATATATATGTATTAGGTTATTAAATGTTAACAATGTACCAGACGGTACTTAAGACATAAATGTGATTTGTGCCTTCAGCACAATATTTCTGTACACGAGAAAAGTGATTATTATTATTTTGATTACTGTGATTAATTTAATTTAATTTGATAATATACTCCTAGACATTATTATTATTAATAAATTTATTAAATTTAATTTATTTCGTTAGTAGCCTACCAGTTGTAATCCTGAAGCACTATTGAATCATACTGAATTCTAATGGATAATTGGACCAGGATACTGACTACTTGCTACGAAAACCCAATAACAGGCTGAATGCTAGAAGGGCAGTCCTTTCTAGTATTCACTGGAGACTGGAGATCTCTATGCTTATTAGAAATCGCGTTTTTTGTAACATAGTTCCTTGATAATGTGAGTAGTCACGAAAGCGCTTGGAATTTCTCTATAGTGGTTGTTTTGCATATTCTGAATTCACCTGTTTATATATATATATATATATATATATATATATATATATATATATATATATATATATATATATATATATATATATATATATATATATATAAATATATATATATATATATATATATATATATATATATATATATATATATATATATATATATATATATATATATATATACATATATATATAACAACCACTGTGAAAGAATAGAGAAATTCCAAGCACTTTCGTGACTACTCACATTATCAAGGAACAATGAAAGTAATGCATCAAAGGAAGGCATATAAAGGGTCTAGCCCACACCTCACTATCACATCCCACAACAAAGCAACACCTGACGCGTGACTCATAAGAAAGGGAACACTGCAGCAGGCCCGCTGGCCCAACTGGGCAGGTCCTTCACACAACCCACCAACAAACTATTCTACCCAAGAATTAAGAATTTTTAAATTTATTATTTGTCCAATGTATTATTAAATTCTTCTCAAATTCTATTAATTATAAATGGATCTAATTTATATAAACCAAAGAAAATATTCATATTATTGTCAAAACTGCTTTTTATGAAACAAGATTCAATTACATTCCTGTCGACCATGGACTTGCTTGATACAACTTTCTCAACTTTTTGAAAGTCAATTGGATGGTTAAAATCTCTCACATGAATGAAGAGAGCATTGGAATCTTGTCCAGTTCTAATGCTATATTTATGTTGTTTTAATCTTAGTTCGAGAATTTTACCAGTTTGACCGTAATAAACTTTATCGCAAATTTTACAAGGAATCTTATAGACATATCCGTCAGCATTTTGAGTCAGGTGTCTCGCCCGTTGAAGAGATCTTGATCCTCTTCCTTCTTTCGAATCTGATTTCCTTCTATTCATTAACACCTTTCTTAATACCCTTCCCGATCAATAAACATTAACCACCAGCTCTCGCAAAACAGTTAACACAAATATAAAACAAAGCACCATGGCATTTAAATGAGGATTAATGAATTGATCAACGGAGCTCAGAGAAACTCATGGACAAAATGATTCTTGTTTACCCCGGCATATATGACCGTGAATGTTACGGAAAACAGTGTCGATGGTTGAAAGTTAAGGTGATGCACTGTTGGACAGATATCGTGATGAATTGTGGATGAACCGAAATGAATGGTTGAAAGTTAGTTGTAATTGTATATGGATGATGGATATTTTAGGTAAGGGATGGTTAATAGTTGTTGTGATAGATGGTTGATGGTATATTGAAGTGATTTAATGTTTATTGTGAGTTATGGTCGGTGATAGTCGATGGAGATATGTTATCAACTTTGGTAAGTTGAAAATAGTGATGAGTGATGGTGAGATGTTATGAATAGTTGATAATGTGTTGTGATGTTGCATTTTTGTAGGTGAGTTATAGTGATGGATGGTTGATGATTAGTTGAAATTATAGCTGGTTGATGGCTAATATTGGCGATGGAGAGCTAATAAATTGTTTGTTTGTTCTTTCTGTCCCAATGTGCATGTTAAGACATGTGTTCACATTTCTGTGCTTTTCCTTGTGTTTACAGTCATTGTCATTTTTTCTGGTGTTTCCTTTCCAGGTTAGAATCCTTTCCCTGTAAGTCACGTATGTCTTAGAAAACAAATGCAAGGTGACCACAGCTTGAGTAGATGTAGCAGACCTAAATTAACACTATGAACCTCATCCAAGATATTTTTTTAGCTACTCTGCTGAGGGAAGCTGTAATGAAATGTTGGTTTAAACTGAACATAATAACAACACAAACATATTTCTTGCATTCCATGTTGCAAGAAATATGTGAAGAACTTATGAGTAATTACTCAAGGAAGTTATGAGGGACCTATGAGTAACCATGGAGAAGTAATATTAGCGACCCGTGATTAAAAATGTAGGAAGTAAATAACTAAAAGGCACAAACCGTGACTGGAACAATACACAAATAACTTGCACATATGAGACGGGAGCTTACCACCACGACGTTTCAGTCCTACTTTGACCATTTACAAAGTTACACTGTCTTAACACTGTCTTAACACTGGCTTAACACTGTGTTAAGCCAGCAGTTATTAAATTAAAGAATTTAAGAAATTCATTATGGGTTTTTCTTAAGAAACTGAAGCTGGTTGGAAAATTTTCTTGCCTTTAAATCCACATACAATGTCGATGTTGTACAGAACACGTACTGAACACGCTGATATGGGCTAGAACACTGAATGAACATGTTGATCACAAACAGAACATGTACTGAACACTTTGATCTGGAATAAAACACTCATTGAAAATTCACATAAAACGCTAAATGTTGTTCCACGACTCTTCTCCTGATAATCTTCTCTATGGCTTTACATACTATACATGTTCGTTACACTGGTCTCTAGTTTAATACTACCAGTCTCACCTTTTCTTAAAAATTGGAGCTACTTAACAAATTCACTTATATTTTCAAAAAAACGGATTGTCTAAACTTATACACTAAAATATTCTTGACTACAAGTCCCAGGTGCAAGGATTTAATTCCCAGGTTTCAGGTCTCAAGACCCAGGTCCCAGGTCCTAGAATTTAGGTCTGAAAAGTCACGTCACTGTTCATTGGTCTCAGGCCTCAGTGTTACCAAATGCTCGAAGTAAACAAAACTTTCAATGTTTGTGCATGTGAGCTCAGCGTCGTGCTCGACTTGGACTCAAATTTCATTGCCATAATGTTAAATGAAGGCCGCAGGTGCAGAAAAAGATATTTCGGAAGCGTGTCGCTCTTTTGAATATTTTATCAAATCAATGCAATGGAATAAGGTCCAGACATCTGAAAATTTTCCTGGCTTTAAACCATGTTTGGCAAACTCCACGAGTTAAAAAAAAACATAACACGGGCGGGATAGAACCCGCGATCAGAGAGTCTCAAAACTCGTGAGTCCACGAGTTAACTTTTACGGTTATTCACGTATATCAGTCACCCATCTCATTTACGGTACTAAATCCGCCTATATATTCTTCAAACTTGATCTCCAAGTGAGAGATTGTCTATACAAAGTTTTCTTCCTGCATCAGTGTCCTTCGTTGCAAAGCATTTCAAAATTCTTATGCCCAAAGTCCGATTAACTAGGAAAAAAAAGTGAAATTGGAAAGGAAAAGTGACACGTGGATATAGTGTTTACATTAAATAAAGTGGTCAAAAAAAGTTCCAATACCGTGGCTGGAATAATTCACAAAACTTGATAAAGATTCAAAACAAACCGAAACGTCAACTAAAGTTTCCTCTTCTAAGCAGAAGTTCGTAGTGAAACTTGTATAAAAAGAAGGATCAGTCTCTTGTATATATAAATTTAAAAAGGCATATGAGAGGTTGTAGAGGGAAGTAGTGTTGTTATATTTGCTAACGTTGTGTAACACCAGAAAGGTGTATACCACCATAACACCAGACACACACACAAACACACTGCTACACAGAGTAACTGACCACATAATGAGTATACATAAATATACATAGCATTATACAGAAAGCCCCACAGTAAGGAATACATAACTATGAAACATAAATAGTATAATCAAATTTACAATGAGTGGCCTCTCCATGGTAGTCTGGCTAGACGAGAATTTCTTGTCTGCCTGGTCTACGGTTCCATTGAATCCAGGATGTTGTAGTTATAGGGAGTAGATTTCTGTGTGTCCTCCCCTATAATTATATCTTTCTGTACATACTGATATTAAACACTTGTGTTCTAATATTATATATGGACAGTGCTCCTTGGATTGGTCGCTCTTGAAAAGTTAAGTTCCTCTCTCGAGGAAATGTTGTGTTTGGGGTTCACAGTTCTCAACCTCAAACTTTCTCTCCTCGTATATTCAAACATTTTCATAGCCGAAAGTGTGATGAATTGTACAGTATATTACAGCAATTTAAAAAAATGATGATAAGTACAAAAATTATGCACATATATATGTATTTATCTATTTAATGAAATATCAATTATTTGCGACTACTTTTCGGAGTTAACTTCACTCTATCATCAGACATTGTACAAAATCATAAAAGATCAGTTATAAAAAAACTGATCTTAACATATTCTAAACATTATAATGTTATAAGTGTTAATGAAATATAAAATAATATGAACAATCAATAGAGTAAGAGAGTTTGTTTCTAGTTGTTGTTTTTTTTATTTATTTTTTTTATTTTTGAAATACGGAAAGAAACCAGAACTCACCTGTTCGTATTTCATAGGTGTCTTGTGTTCCAATATTCTACGTGGTAACTGACGCCAGATCTTCCCTGTGTAAAGAAAGTCACACTCTTGACCAAGACTTTTTTTCAGTCCTGTATGTCTTTTTTTTTGGAGAAACAGTTGTCTAATTTATTAGTACAGGAGATTATGATAGCTAAATATTCACTTTTCTCCTGCATGATATTATGGAAAACAATGTTTTCTCTGGGAGTCAGTGAAGTTGTTTTATAATTTTTTTAATTGACTTTATTCAAACCTTCTTGGATGTAGTAGTCAGGATGCTCCGCTTTTCTGATCTGTCGGCTTATTGTGGAAACTATTTGCTCTAAACGGCTTCGACAGCAAATCTGTGAATATCTTAGGAGTAAACTAGACACCGTTTTATTATTAACTTATTTAGTGATTGCTGAAATTATTCACACAAGTTGATGTGTTATAAGATTTTATGTAAACAGTGAGTTTGTTCTTATTTTCTTGCTAGAGCTCCATGTCTTTCAGATTGGTATTCGTTGTCCTGGTTAATGCTTATCCTCAAACACGTATGTCCTGTGATTCGTTGCTTGTTCTTTCTTTGTTACCATCTTCTGGTGAATGTTCTTTCCATAACCTAACTTGTCTTTCAGTTTCCTCCTTTATTGCGTGTCCGAGGTGATTATTTTCCCCTTGTTTGCTGCCTTCTTCAGTCTATGTTTTTGTGTGTTTCATGCCTTCTTCAGCGTATATTCCTTTGCTTGTTCTTTCTTTCCTTGTTTTTTTTTTTTTTTTATGTTCTATTTCAGTGTCTTTGTTTCTCTATTAGTTTTTCTTTTGTGCGAGTTTTAAGTGATGATGTTATTATTAATTTCTATGTAAAGGGGCGGTGTGATCCAAATCATTTTTTTTGTCTAGTTTCGATGAGATTTTTACAGTGATTTATGCAGCATTTAGAAACCTACACACTGTGTTTGTAGTGACTTTTTGCTTTAAAGTTAGATAGAAAAAAAATAAATTGTACAAAATTTTATAGGGTAAAAAGCTCTCTTTTTTCTACAAAACTGGGAAGATGTTCAATGCTGTAGTAGACATCAGATGAAAGATAAAGGCTAGATAATTGTTAAATCAATTCGTTTGAGCAAAAATGTCAGTAGATTCCATAATAAAAAAATGATAAATTTTGTGGGTTTTTTTTTTGGGGGGGGGGGAGAAAAAATCAGTAAAACAAAGCTCTAAAAAATATCGAAAATCCTAAATGAGTTTTAGTAAAACCATCATTACTCAATAATGTGTGCAAAAATCATGACACTCCTATAAATACATTTCGGAAAAAATGCAACACAGTGTCAATAACTTACTTCTGAGTTATTCAAAAATTGTTGTATCAGTAGAACCCTATGGTTACGGCCAGACAAATCTCAGAGTGTTGCAGACGTCAACACTGTTGAAACCTCACAGGCCACTGTGCTGTCATGAGTCTGTGCGCTTGAATGGAGTCCTCAGAGATGTTGCTATGAGGTGCATTTTGAATCAACCATAAAAATCGTAATTTTTTGGAGAGAAAAAGAAACACTAATTGCCATCCTGTCTTTTTTATGAGAACAAGAACAAAAAAATAAAATTTAATGAAAAACATACTTAGAAATATGACATAAACACGCTGATTACATCAAAATGTTGCCAGAATTATGCACCATTTTTCGGTAACAAAACATTATTCTCCATAATTTTTCAATGTTCCTTTCTTCATCACTCCAGAAAGACTAGCACCTCCTTAAGAGTTTTAAGTGATGATGTGATTATTAATTTCTATGGAAACTGTAAACATATTTGTGCAAAATATCATTATTATTTTACCAAATCCATTAACTAGTAATCAGAGTTTTTTTTGTCTGTAACTTTCAGGTGTTTGTCTACAACAAGAACAACTTTGTGAGCAGAAACAAGCAAGTCTTATATATATGATGCTGTGTTTTGATTTCGTGCTTCATATTACATTTTTGTTATTAACTTGAGCAATAATATGAAAGTTACAAAACAGATTATATCAATATTTTCATATTAATCTAAAATACATGAATATGCTTCATAATATATTAAATATAAAATATATTCTGTAAATATTATGTTTGATATTTGTATTAATTTTATTTCATAATTATTTTTAACATTGCTTTTATTATGCTAATAGGATAAACTTAATTTCCTTTTCTTGTTATATTATTTATATTTCGTATAAATTTTACAAAGGGTTAATTAACATTTCGTAATTATCTGTATTCTATTATACATTTTTGTTGTGCTTCATAATTAAAGTTGACAGTAGTTATTACACTTACAACTTTCTCAGGGAGCTCACTCAACTCTGTTTACATAGGAACTCTCTTTGCATACAAAATATTTTCTGCATTTTTTCATTGATTCTCTTGCAACTTAACCATTACTTGATATATTAGATGATGTTAATTAAAGGAAGTTTATTTGAGGCATTAACAAGGAGACGTGTCAGTCAGGCTGTAAGATGCTCTGATAAAATTATTTTGGTCACTAAATCAGATCTCCAGAATTGGTAAATTTTTCTGAAAAGTTTTTATTTTATGTTTGTGATGGTCAATGATTTTTCTGTCATTAAAGGCTTATCTCACTATGAATGTCTGTTAAATACTGTAACATGTATTTATTGAAAGGCTACATAATTATACTGTTGAATCTGTTGAAGATAATGTAACCTCAGTGACTAACCCAATTGGGAAGTAATCCTTAACAGTAAAGTATTTATTGAACGTATAATGTATAATGATTTTTACTGTCGGAAGAATACCTCTGAAGCTACCGTAACTACTGATCCACAGTGACTTCAGTCCTGCTGGAAGGAAACCAATAAAACTACCATAGCTACTGAACCATAGAGACGTGATTCTTGTTTGGAGGAAACAGGAAGACAGTAGTAGCTACTGAAGCATTGTACAGAATTGATGTCTGCATATTAAGTTGTAGCATTTCACTGCATTTTCTCGCTTGTAAACAGACAAGAATAACTAAAATAATTAGTGTCTCTTACCTCTACACAAGTTTGACTTTGGTACCACCCTGAGCTAGTGAAACAGATCAAAGTCGTACACAGTGTTAGACAGAATTATAAAATATATTTATTATAAACATTATTTAAAAATATGTAAAAGAAGAAATATTAGGCTTTCAAACGAATATTAGAGCAAGAAATCATTGCAAAAAATGAAATAAAAGAAATAGCATTACTGGAGACACTAACAATGAGACGAACTAGCCAGGTTGCAGGAATGACGAACCAGCCAGGTTGCAGGAATGACGAACCAGCCAGGTTGCAGGAATGACGAACCAGCCAGGTTGCAGGAATGACGAACCAGCCAGGTTGCAGGAATGACGAACCAGCCAGGTTGCAGGAATGACGAACCAGCCAGGTTGCAGGAATGACGAACCAGCCAGGTTGCAGGAATGACGAACCAGCCAGGTTGCAGGAATGACGAACCAGCCAGGTTGCAGGAATGACGAACCAGCCAGGTTGCAGGAATGACGAACCAGCCAGGTTGCAGGAATGACGAACCAGCCAGGTTGCAGGAATGACGAACCAGCCAGGTTGCAGGAATGGCTATGGAAATCTTATTGGTGGGCAGATCGAGACTATTATGATGGTCTACTTCTTTTTACCTGAGAGTTTTTAATTTTTAATGTGTATTGTGGATATGTTTATTTGGATAAATATTTTAAATTTGACAAACGTACAGATCAGAGAAGGGGATTCTGGAAGATGTTAAATGAATGTGTTGCGAATGTTGAGTGATGTTAAGAAATTTACTGTCGAAATTGTATTTAAAAATGTTGATAGAAAAAAAAAGTTTGAAATTCTCCCCAAAATGCTGACGGGTGTGTCTATATAATTCTTTGTCAAATACGTGAATTAGTTTGTTACGGTCAAACTAGTAAAAGTCTTGAACTTAGTTTAAAGCAACATAAATATAGCATTAGAAGTGGGCAAGACTCTAATGCTCTTTTTATTCATGAGAGAGATTTTAACCATCCAATTGACTTTCACAAGGCTGAGAAAGTTGTATTAAGCAAGTCCATGGTCGACAGGAGTATGATAGAGTCAAGTCTGATAAAAACTATTTTTGAAAACAATATGAATATTACTTGTAGGTTACATAAACTGGATTCATTTATGATTAATACAATTTGGGAAGAATTTAAAACACATTAGATAAATTAAAAAATTTAGGGCAAAATATAAGCTGTGTTTCACGGACCACTGACTACCTACCTACATCATCATAAAAAGTCAGGTGTTGTGATATGGCCGTGAGCTGTAGTCTCATCTTTATGTTTTCCTGTTAAACTTTTATATTTATACTTTCTTGATAATGTGAGAAGTCACGAAAGCGCTTGGAATTTCACTATTTTTTGCAGTGGTTGTTCTGCATATTGTGATATCACCTGTGTGCTTTGATCTTATATATATATATATATATATATATGTGTGTGTGTGTGTGTGTGTGTGTGTGTGTGTGTGTGTGTGTGTGTGTGTGTGCAATAAGATCACAGTAAACAGGTGATTTCAGAATATGCAAAACAACCACTGTGAAAGAATAGAGAAATTCCAAGCGGTTTCGTGACTATTCACATTATCAAGGAACAATGTTCCTTCATAATGTGAGTAGTCACGAAAGCGCTTGGAATTTCTCTATTCTTTCACAGTGGTTGTTTTGCATATATATATATATATATATATATATATATATATATATATATATATATATATATATATATATATATATGCGTGAGCGTATTTGATAGGAGTGAATGGAGACAAGTGGTTTTTAATACTTAATGACGTGCTGTTGGAGTGTGAGCAAAGTAACATTTATGAAGGGATTCAAGGAAACCGGCAGGCCGGACTTGAGTCCTGGAGATGGGAAGTACAGTGTCTACACTCTGAAGGAGGGGTGTTAATGTTGCAGTTTTATAACTGTAGTGTAAAACACCCTTCTGGCAAGACAGTGATGGAGTGAATGATGAAAGTTTTTCTTTTTCGGGCCACCCTGCCTGGTGGAAATCGGCTGATGTGTTAATAATATATATATATATATATATATATATATATATATATATATATATATATATATATATATATATATATATATATATATATTTTAAAGTACCACCTCTATAGCTGGAATGGGGACCCTCATCCTCAGAGAAGACAATAAACGTACCTCAGGGAAAACTCAAGGTTCTCCCCGGAGCTGTTTGAATATTTTCTTCTCCTACCACCCCCTATATATTTTTTATTCTATGTGAGCATTTATTAATAAACAAAATACATTTACAGAAAAAAACATAAACAGGAATACAATGGCACAATGTATCAAAGATCATGAATTTCCTCCAGCTCCTCCGAGGCTGGACGTGAGCCAAGTATGCAGCAAGCATTTCCCCTCTGGATGGCGACGCTGAGGCGCTGGAACATGAAAGTGGCTGCCCTTGGGTCCCTGGTGGTGTCGATGAGTCTGGAACCCAATTCTTTAAGGAAACGTGTGGCATTTTTTCCCCATGATCCCAAGGTCTCTGATCCTACTGGGACAAATTGATATATATATATATATATATATATATATATATATATATATATATATATATATATATATATATATATATATATATATATATATATGTGCAATAAGATCACAGTAAACAGGTGATTTTAAAATATGCAAAACATCCACTGTGAAAGAGTAGTGAAATTCCAAGCGCTCTCGTGACTACTCACACTGTCAAGGAACTATGAAAGTAATACACCAAAGGAAGGCAATTAAAGGGCTTAGACTACACCTCACAGTCAACCCCCACAACAAAGAAACACCTGACGCGCGACAATACCGGACTCATAAGAAAAGAGGAACACTGCAGTAGGTCCGCTGGTCCAACTAGACAGGTCCTCACGACATCCCACTAACAAAATATTCTACCCAAGAAATAAGGTTTATTATTTGTCCAATGTATTATTAAACTCTAACCATATTTTATTAATTATAAATGAGTCTAATTTATATAAACCTAAGGAAATATTCATATTATTTTCAAAACTGCTTTTTATGAAACAAGATTCAATTATATTTCTGTCAACCATGGACTTGCTTAATACAACTTTCTCAACTTTTTGAAAATCAATTGGATGCTTAAAATCTCTCACATGAATAAATAGAGCATTGGAATCTTGTCCAGTTCTAATGCTATATTTATGCTGTTTTAATCTAAGTTCGTGATTTTTACCAGTTTGACCGTAGTAAACTTTATCGCAAATTTTACAAGGAATCTTATAGACACATCCGTCAGTATTTTGGGGGGAATTCTTTACAGTAAAAAAATTCTGATACAGTATAAAAAACTTTTGATAAAGAATTTCCCCCAAAATGCTGACGGATGTGTCTATAAGATTCCTTGTAAAATTTGCGATAAAGTTTATTACGGTCAAACTGGTAAAAATCTCGAACTTAGATTAAAATAACATAAATATAGCATTAGAACTGGACAAGATTCCAATGCTCTGTTGGTCTTGCGCAATCCATTGTAAAAACCGCAGCCTTGCTGATCGGGCACTGACTTTAGGTATATATCCCGTTCCCTCTTGAAGGCAGCGAGGGGTCTTTTATGTATGGCGGATGTTGAACAACCATGTGTCTCGGACACTTATTGTGCTTATGTCTTAGTGTACTCATGGCGCACCTTCTTTTCACTGGAAACATGTTGCACCGTCTGCCAAATCTTATGTTTTCGTAGGAAGTGATTTCTGTGAGAAGATTTGGTACCAGCCCCTCTAGGACTTTCCAGGTGTAGATTATGATGTTTCTTTCTTGCCTGCGTTCATTCATTCATTAGAGGTTTGACGGTACTTCCGGCCCGGGTCTTCTCCATATGGTGACCCGGCTGTGGTCCCCGGTTGGGGGTGTCGTTCATCTTCTTGCTTCTGTCTTCTTTCTTGGGCCCTCCGGCTGGAGGGTAACCTTCTTGCCTGCGTTCCAGAGTGTACGGGTCAATAGCCTTAAAACGTTCCCGGTAATTAAGGTGCTTGACTGACCTAATACAAACAGTGAAGATTCTCAGTACATTTCCTAGATATGCGATTTCACCTGCCTTGAATGGGGGTGTTAATGTAGAGCAGTTGTCCAGGACAGACTAAGAAATGGTCATCACTGGTATGACATCCCCTGCTTTCCAAGTTCTCATTATGCATTCTATCATTTTCTTCACAGATAATAATAGTAATGCTGTAATCCTTGAAGGTGACATCCTCTGACATTAACAATACACTCCCAAGGCCTTTACATTACTTTTGTAACTCTATTGAGTGGTTAGAGTTTTAGTATACTCCGTTCCAGCTATTATTTCCTCACTTTTTCTATAACGAAGTAACTGAAATTTGTCCTCCTTGAGCATTATATTGTTTTCCGTGGCCCATTAGAAAATTTGGTTTATAGCCACTTGGAGATTTACCTTCTCCTCAGTGCAAAAGAAGGCACGGTGTTATGGTTTATATCTCTATGTCTGAAATGAGGATGAGGAACAAGAGGAGGCGAGTACTGTGCTTTGTGGAACAGATCTTTTCACTGGACAGCCTCCGACTTAACTCTGTACATCATAAATAACTCTTTGTGTTCTAATGGTTAGAAAGTTGAAGACCCATCTGCCCACAGGGACTGTATATGTGTTATGCGAAAGCAATCACTTGGTTATTAACGTCTCCATGGAAACAGCATTCCAAATGAAGGCGGCGAGCTCCGAGCAATGGGCCAGCAAGTTTCCTCTTTCCCACAGCCAGGTTGTTCGTGTTGATACTTCAGCTTGGTCCATTGTTATCTTCAGTGTGGTAAAGACAGCCTTGTGGCCAGATGTTTAAACATAGCCGAGAGGTTTGCCTTCAGATACATGACTCACTACGGGGTTCAGAAAGGAGCCAGAGATGTAAGTAGAGAAGTCAACAAGGTTTTCATGTCAAACACTGCAAAGAGTTCATCAAAATCCCTGTTTAAGATGTTGGGTGAGGTAACTAACAATTATAATATGTTGACACTTATATTGAAGCAGAAGGGAGTCCACCTTTTTCCATCAGAAAGTTGATGGAGTCTACTTGCGACCGCTGAGGCCTGTTTATTGCACATGCTAGTACACATGTACTGGTGCTTAGCATAGCTTGAACATCATTTCTATGTGATTAGGGGTGGTAACATCAATGGACTTGGCTTGTACACTTTCAGAAAAGCACAAAACAACACCTCCTCCTTGTCCTGGCCTGTGTCTTCTCATCCATGATACTAGAAAAATTATACGGAGACCTGTCGCCCAGTAATGTGTCAACAACGGCTATCATGTCTGGGCGATGAGTGTTAACGAAACTACGTTAGCTGACCAGCATTGGTAACAAAGCTTCTGTTGATGGTGGACAGGATGGTGAAGACTGGCTCTATATGATTGTTTTCAGCTTTAGTAAATACGTGTGTATCTGTTGTCCTTGATACAGGCTGTACACAGGGGCTGCCACTGGGACTTAGCTCTGTGGTCTTATAATCTAAATGAGGCAAAACCCAAGATATATAAAGCTGAAAAATAACCTGAGGACTTCGGAGTTTAGGAGTTAGGAGTTCTGGTTAACAGTAAACTGAAACCAAGACAAGAGTATATAAGTGTTCGAAATAATGCCTAGGATTTTGTTCACTCTATTGCGAACACTTATACGCTGTTGTCTTGGTTTCAGATTACTGCTAACCAGAACTCCGAAATCCTTTTTGCAATCAGTAATATTAAGATCTATATTACTTTGTTTGTATATGGCATGGTTATTTTCCTGTCCATCAGTTAAAACTTTGCATTTGTCTATATTAAACTGCTTCTGCCACTTCTCCGACCACTGCATCAGTCTATTCAAATCATCCTGGAGTTCTCTAAAGTCGTCGTCAGAATGAATTGAACGGCCTATTTTGGTGTCATCAGCAAATTTGCTTATGTCGCTATTTATTCACTCATCTATATCGTTTATTTAAATTGTGAACAAAAAGGGGCCTAACACTGACCCCTGTGGGACGCCGCTTGTGACGTACCCCCATTCTGATTTCTCCCCATTTATGCAAACTCCCTTCTGCCTATTAGTCAACCATGCCTCTACCCACGAAAAAATTTCTCCTCCTATTCCGTGTGCCTTAAGTTTCCTCAATAGCCTCTGATATGGAACTCTATCGAAAGCATTACTGAAGTCCATATACACATTATCATATTCATTACCATGATCTACCTCCTCAAATACCTTAGTGAAAAATGTTAGTAAATTCGTAAGGCAGGAACTCCCGGATGTAAAACCGTGTTGAGATTCATTATTCATTTTATGCCTTTCAAGATGGCTACGAATTGCTTCGGCAATTACTGATTCCATAAATTTTCCCACTATGGAAGTAATGCTTATTGGTCTATAGTTCGAGTCTAAGGACCTGTTACCTGCCTTGTAAATAGGTATTACATTTGCCATTTTCCACTTATCTGGCACTATGCCAGTTTGTAGTGATATGTTGAAAAGATTAGCCAAAGGTTTGCTGAGTTCCTCTTTACATTCCTTTGAAACCCTTGTAAACAATTCATCAGGATCTGAGGACCATGTCACTAGTTACCCCAATAGTGTATTGTTTATTATCGTCCTGTTCTACATAATTTATTATTTCTGGAATTTCCGAAGTATCTTCCTGAGTAAAAACTGAGTGGAAGTAAGTATTGAATATTTCACACATTTCCTTATCACTGTCAGTGATCTGACCAGAGTTACTCTTAAGTGGGCCTATCGTGTCCCTAATCTTACTTCTGTATACCTGAAAGAAGCCTTTTGGGTTAGTCTTTGAATCCCTTGCGACCTTAGTCTCATAATCCCTTTTTGCTTTTCTTATTCCTTTTTTTATTTCTCTCTTAAATTGAATATATTGAGTTTTTAACTGCACATCCCATCTTTAGATATGCCTATATATGCCTTTCTTTTGACCAATGAGATATTTCAATCTATTGTTCATCAGTTTGGGATAATTTTTGTTAGATCTAATTTCCCTACTTGGAACAAAAGTTGTCTGGGCAGTTTGAACTATGCTCTGAAAAACGTCATATTGGCAACCAACACCACCATCCTGACCCATAGTCAGGTTATCCCAATTTAGCCCACCCAGGTAATTTCTCAGTGCCATGAAATCAGCCAAGCGAAAGTCTGGGCCAGAGACTTGATTGCAGTTATCTGGGTAATTCCATGATATATTGAAACTAAGTGATTTGTGATCACTTTCCCCAAGCTCATCATTAACTTCAAGTTTATTAATTAGTGATTCTTTGTTGACAAGAACCAAGTCAAGCAGGTTGTTTCCTCTAGTTGGTTCTGTTACAAACTGTTTTAAAAGGCAATCCTGAACCATATCAAGAAAATCACTAGACTCAAGATTTCCTGTCACAATGTTCCAATCAATTTGTCTAAAGTTAAAATCTCCCATTAGCACAACATTTTCGTATCTAGATGCATTATGACTTTCATCCCATAGCAGCTTACTGCACTCTATCAAGGTTTGGGGGCCTATAAATCACACCCAAAATTAACTTTTCACGACCTTCGAGAAACTGTAGCCAAACAGATTCTATGTGCGATGTTTCTAATCTTATAACTTGTCTAACACAATTTAAATTGTCTCTGACATACATCGCCACTCCACCACCCTTCCTGTTGACCCTATCAGTAGGGAATAGTTTATAACTCTGTAAGTTGCATTCAGAAAGCATTTCTCTATCTTTCAAGTTGAACCAGGTCTCTGTTATAGCAATAATATCTATATTACCTGCATTTGCAAGTAATCTTAGCTCATCTATCATATTTCTTAGACTCTTACTATTTGTATAGAAAACCTTAAGGGAGCTAGCTACTCGTTGCCCTCTACTATCTCTCTTTGTTTGTTGATCAATTGATTTGCCTTTACTAGCAACTTTATTTTGAATATTGTCTTTTAAACATATCCCTGAGGTATCCTGGTTACATCTGCTGTTTTCAACCCTAGTACTGCAGACTGACAGTTTCCCACAGACACCCATACCTCTATTATCTATCAGTTTAAAGTCCTAGACATGTCACCAATAACCCCCTCAATCGAACTGGCTAATGCAACCACTCCAACCCCAGAGAGATGAACCCCATCCCTTGCATACAAATAACTTTTGCCGTAGAATATGTCCCAGTTATCAATGAATGGGATTACAAGTTCCTTGCAGTACGTGTCTAGCCAGCAATTTATACCAATTGTCCTAGACTTCCATTCATTGCCCACTCCCCTTCTAGGCAAGATGCTACATATGATTAAACCTGACTACATCTATGGCTGACCTGTACTTATCCTGCGGCTCCTGTCTCCTCCCTTTCCCGATGTCATTTCCACCAACATTAAGACAGACAATGGGCTTGTTCGCATTACCTGACATAATATTATCCAACTTGCTGACTATTTCAGCAACACCAGCTGGGAGATTCTCCCTCAATTAGAATATTCTTACCTTAATAAGCAGGGGAGTCAGTGGTACCTTTAACCTCACTAACCACTGAAGTACACTCGTCCTGGAGAACAGAGAATTGCTTTCCTACTTTCACATTTTCTCTGGTAACCTTCCTTATCTTCCTTCTTTCTGAATTGTGAACCACTTGCCACTTAAAGCGGCTGCCACTCTCCAAATCACTGCTGGTAATTTTTTCCTCCTCACAAGCTACAACTATCTCACACTCACTCCCAAACCCACCTAGACGAAGCTTCAGCCTCCTATTTTCCTCCTGAAGAAGTTTAACCTCCTTTTTCAACACTTTAACGTGAGATTCTAAGGCATTTAAACAAGCCATGGTGCTAGGTAACACCCCACGCTAAATCCAAGACAGCTTAGGACTACTCTTTGTTTTGCTGCTGCACTGAAGGCTGCATTTCCTCCCTAGAGTGGGAGTTTGTCGATTCCAGTGAGTGTTACTCTTTTGAACCATACATTTGAAATGTATGGTGTTTCCCTATCTCCAACATGGAATTGTTGAACTGAACCTAGGTCATTTAGGAAGTATTCAGGTAATGTTGCATTTGTGTTCAGTGTTGCTTGGGGTGGATTTGAAATTACTTTATTAGTTGAGATGTCTGCAAAAGTTATTTGTTCAAACATACTGTTTGTATTAAAGGCTATTTCCATATAAGCTGCTAAGTTAAATGATATTTTTTTCAACAGCTGTTTCACTTTCTTTTACAAGTTCATGCCATAAAGGAATCATAGTGAAAGGTAACTCCTGCTTTATGTATTTTATAGCCATATTTGTTAGTCAATGAAGCAAATTGTCACCATCCTGCAATATCCTATGCTTTACCCTCTGCACCTAGACATACTGTATAGAATTCTAGGGAATCTAAATGTAAGAAGTAGCATTGTTTTGAGTCATCTAGAGATGATATCTTTGACGAATTGGGAGTCTAAAAGATCCAGGGGAAAATTTCATTGATCTGTATGTATTAATGTAACTGTCTCCTTCTCCAGAACATTCGGCTGCCAACTGTTTATCTACTTTTCTTTTTACCTGGTATTCCTGTCGAATTTGCCGTCTTCCTTTATTGTTTTAATGTATGTAGATATATCTTTATTATATTCTTCATACAGTGCTAGGAAGTTGTCTACTGTAATGTTACCTGGTGGAGGGTCAAGTATAATGTTACCTGGTGGAGGGTCAATGGTGGTTAAGGGTCTAAATATAATGTTACCTGGTGGAGGGTCATAATGCATCATATGTTACCTGGTGGAGGGTCAAGCATAATGTTACTGGTGCATAATGTTACCTGGTGGAAGGGTCATAATGTTACCTGGTGGAGGGTATAATGTTACCTCTGGTGGAAGGTCAAGCATAATGTTACCTGGTGGAGGGTCAAGCATAATGTTACCTGGTGGATGGTCAAGCATAATGTTACCTGGTGGAAGGTCAAGCATAATGTTACCTGGTGGAAGGTCAAGCATAATGTTACCTGGTGGAGGGTCAAGCATAATGTTACCTGGTGGAGGGTCAAGCATAATGTTACCTGGTGGAAGGTCAAGCATAATGTTACCTGGTGGAGGGTCATAATGTTACCTGGTGGAGGGTCAAGCATAATGTTACCTGGTGGAGGGTCAAGCATAATGTTACCTGGTGGAGGGTCAAGCATAATGTTACCTGGTGGAGGGTCAAGCATAATGTTACCTGGTGGAAGGTCAAGCATAATGTTACCTGGTGGAAGGTCAAGCATAATGTTACCTGGTGGAGGGTCAAGCATAATGTTACCTGGTGGAAGGTCAAGCATAATGTTACCTGGTGGAAGGTCAAGCATAATGTTACCTGGTGGAAGGTCAAGCATAATGTTACCTGGTGGAAGGTCAAGCATAATGTTACCTGGTGGAGGGTCAAGCATAATGTTACCTGGTGGAGGGTCAAGCATAATGTTACCTGGTGGAGGGTCAAGCATAATGTTACCTGGTGGAGGGTCAAGCATAATGTTACCTGGTGGAAGGTCAAGCATAATGTTACCTGGTGGAGGGTCAAGCATAATGTTACCTGGTGGAAGGTCAAGCATAATGTTACCTGGTGGAAGGTCAAGCATAATGTTACCTGGTGGAAGGTCAAGCATAATGTTACCTGGTGGAAGGTCAAGCATAATGTTACCTGGTGGATGGTCAAGCATAATGTTACCTGGTGGAGGGTCAAGCATAATGTTACCTGGTGGAGGGTCAAGCATAATGTTACCTGGTGGAAGGTCAAGCATAATGTTACCTGGTGGAAGGTCAAGCATAATGTTACCTGGTGGAAGGTCAAGCATAATGTTACCTGGTGGAGGGTCAAGCATAATGTTACCTGGTGGAGGGTCAAGCATAATGTTCTGGTGGAAGGTCAAGCATAATGTTACCTGGTGGAAGGTCAAGCATAATGTTACCTGGTGGAGGGTCAAGCATAATGTTACCTGGTGGAAGGTCAAGCATAATGTTACCTGGTGGAAGGTCAAGCATAATGTTACCTGGTGGAGGGTCAAGCATAATGTTACCTGGTGGAAGGTCAAGCATAATGTTACCTGGTGGAAGGTCAAGCATAATGTTACCTGGTGGAGGGTCAAGCATAATGTTACCTGGTGGAAGGTCAAGCATAATGTTACCTGGTGGAGGGTCAAGCATAATGTTACCTGGTGGAAGGTCAAGCATAATGTTACCTGGTGGAGGGTCAAGCATAATGTTACCTGGTGGAAGGTCAAGCATAATGTTACCTGGTGGAAGGTCAAGCATAATGTTACCTGGTGGAGGGTCAAGCATAATGTTACCTGGTGGAAGGTCAAGCATAATGTTCTGGTGGAAGGTCAAGCATAATGTTACCTGGTGGAGGGTCAAGCATAATGTTACCTGGTGGAAGGTCAAGCATAATGTTCTGGTGGAAGGTCAAGCATAATGTTACCTGGTGGAGGGTCAAGCATAATGTTACCTGGTGGAAGGTCAAGCATAATGTTACCTGGTGGAGGGTCAAGCATAATGTTACCTGGTGGAGGGTCAAGCATAATGTTACCTGGTGGAAGGTCAAGCATAATGTTACCTGGTGGAAGGTCAAGCATAATGTTACCTGGTGGAGGGTCAAGCATAATGTTACCTGGTGGAAGGTCAAGCATAATGTTACCTGGTGGAAGGTCAAGCATAATGTTACCTGGTGGAGGGTCAAGCATAATGTTACCTGGTGGAGGGTCAAGCATAATGTTACCTGGTGGAGGGTCAAGCATAATGTTACCTGGTGGAAGGTCAAGCATAATGTTACCTGGTGGAAGGTCAAGCATAATGTTACCTGGTGGAGGGTCAAGCATAATGTTACCTGGTGGAGGGTCAAGCATAATGTTACCTGGTGGAGGGTCAAGCATAATGTTACCTGGTGGAGGGTCAAGCATAATGTTACCTGGTGGAGGGTCAAGTATAATGTTACCTGGTGGAGGGTCAAGCATAATGTTACCTGGTGGAGGGTCAAGCATAATGTTACCTGGTGGAGGGTCAAGTATGTACTGGTGTTGCTTTCTCTCACTCATTCCTTTTATCTCTTTTTTGAATCTAAATATTTTTGTTCTTGCATCATAACTTCTGACGGTTGTTCTCATGGTGTCGCTCTTCCCATCTTGTCTCTATCTATTTTTCACTATCTGCGTTGGGTTCCGCTCTTATTATCTTACATAGATTGTTATAACCTTCTTGTTCAGGTATATCAGCTCTTATAGACAAGAACTGAGATGATACTGTGATCTGTTTATGTCAGAAAACTGTGTGTATGGTCATCATAAAACGTCAGTTACATTATGTGAAGCAGCAATTCTCAGAGTCGAGATGTTATATTCCACATGTATGTTCTGTACTTTTCTGGGGTTCTTATGTATCACTGTACTGTTATTGCTTTCTCTTGTGCTTTTCTTGCGCTTTTCCATACAGTTTTGGAACAGTTTTATAAATTAATGTGCTGTTCTTGCGTGTTACTGAATCATATTATAAGTGTCACTTTTACATTGCTGTCATGTCCATGTATGTTTTTTTCTACTCCACCTCCCACAGCGACGTCTCCCACATTGACATTCAGGTCTCCCATAACAATATTAATACAAAATAACACTATCCTCAGACCAAATAAAAAAACTTGAGAAAAAAGATTTTGGCAGCTGATCCTGCAACCTAGCAAATCTGCCACATTGATGATCCTGCATCCTGGTAAGCCCGTCGCAATGTTGATTCTGCAACCTGGCAAGTCCGCCACATTGTTGATCCTGTAATATTGCAAGTCTGCCACATTGTTAATCCTGCAGTCTGGCATATCCACCACATTGTTGATAACAAAAAAGGCACAATACCGTGACTGGAACGTTACACAAATAGCCCGCGACGTTTCGGTCCGACTTGGACCATTTCAAAGTCACACTAACGAGAAGTGGAGCAGGACTTGTATATATAGGCAGAAAGAGGTAGTGGTGGTAGTAGTAGTAGTAGTAGTTGTAGTTGTAGTAGTAGTAGTAGTAGTAGTAATAGTAGTAGTAATAGTAGTAGTAGTAGTAGTAGTAGTAGTAGTAGTAGTAGTAGTAGTGCTAGTAGTATTGGTAGTGGTAGTAGTGGGGAAGTAAGGAGGAGGAGTCAGTCAAATACAAAGAAAGGGGAGCACTGCAAGGGAGCTAGGTGCCCACAGAGGGAGAGCAAGTGCACAGAGGTGGGGGGAAGGGGAAGTGATGAAATAAATAATGAAGGAACAGAAACACGGGACAGAAGAAAGAAAGACAACCCAGAGGAGAAAAAAGGAAAGAGGAAAGGGTTATTTGTGCGCATTGTTGATCCTGCAACCTGGCAAGTCCACCACACTGTTGATCCTGCAACCTGGCAAGTCTGCCACATTGTTGATATATCCGATATAGCTGTTTTATACAATTATGTATTGCTATACTGTTAAATTATGTTGTTTTATGTGAACACTTTTCCATCACTCTCAATCACAGTTCTGACTTACACTATCTCACAGGCAAAGTGTGACACAGAATCTCATTGTTTTAGTTATTAATCTGTTTACCAAAGAAAATATTCCATGAAAATCAAGAAATTATTATTTAGTTGCGACTGCAGTTTTAAATATTATTTCCTAAAGTGCTGGAGTCACTTCAGTTACAGTAGATAACATTATCATCAGGGAATCTAACATAACCCAAAATCTGCGTGTAATGTCTATATTAACATACTCCTTGTTCTTGTGTCATCTCCTTCACCCTTCCGTCATATCCCTCATCCGGCTCTCATCTCCCTGACACAGGTTTCTTAGTCTTCACTCTCTATTATTTGTGTGTGTGGGAGTGGGGAGGAATCGGCATCACAAATCAAATGATTCTACTATTCAACCACCTTGAGACTATACAAAAATTATTATGAATAACGAGAAATGTTTGTGACCACTGTCAGTTATCTCTGAGTTACCTGACCCTGCCATGTGGAGGCCAGTGGTTCGTCTTTAAGGTTTCCCCTCCCCTCACTCTCCGCCATCTTGAGGCTTCCTTCATGTGTCTAAGAGTCCACTTGTGTCCACTCAGGTATTCTCCCTGTCCCACTTTTTCTAGGTACTTCTCTATTTCTGATTCCCTTTCAGCTCATGTTCGCTCCCGGATGTCACTCCTTCCACACTCCCAACTTCCAGTTTTTTTTTTTGTACTTTCTCAAGTTCCGTTACTCCAGAAGTCCATCTGTGTCTCCTCAGATAAACTACCTTAATCACTTCCCCATGTCTTGCATTTTGCATTTTGTCTAGCTGGTGTAGTCAGGTGTGGTCACAGTCAGGAGTGGCCATAGTTAGCTGCTGGTATAGTCAGGAGTGGTTATAGTCAGCAGTGGTTATAATCACGTGTGGTCGCAAACCTTTGCATTTTCTCTAATTTCTTGACGTGCTTGATCAAGTGTGGGTTCCAAACAGGTATAGGCCTGACGTACACGGTGTACAGTGTCTTGAAAGATTCCTTACTTAGGTATCGGAATGCTAATCTCAGGTTTGGCAGGCGCCCATATGCTGCAGCAGTTATCTGGTTGATGTGTGCTTCCGGAGACGTGTTCGGTGTTATACTCACGCCAAGATCTTTCTCCTTGAGCGAGGTTTGCAGTCGTTGGCGACCTAGCCTATACTCTGTCTGCGGTCTTCTTTGCCCTTCTCCAATCTTCATGACTTTGCATTTGGCAGGGTTGAATTCGAGAAGCCAGTTGCTGGACCACGTGTCCAGCCTGTTCAGGTCACTTTAAAGGCCTGCCTTTGAGGTATCAAGGTCACTTAGCAGCTTCTTCACCTCCTCCTCAGTTGTGTGTATGTCATCCAGCACTTGTTGGTGTATTCCCTGCTGGTGTCCCCGTCTGTTCTGCCTTCCCAGAGTCCTTCCTGTCTCCACTGTCAATACTTCCTTAAACCTCTTGTTGAGCTCCTCACATACCTCTTGATCGTTTCGTGTGAGTTCTCCACCTTCTTTCCTCAACCTGATCACCTGGTCTTTGACTGTTGTCTTTCTCCTAATGTGGCTATACAGCAGATTCGGGTCAGACTTGATTTTCGATGCTATGTCGTTTTCATACTGTCTCTGGGCCTCCCTCCTTATCTGTGCATACTCGTTTCTGGCTCTTCGACTGATCTCCTTATTTTCCTGTGTCCTTTGCCTTCTGTACCTCTTCCATTCTCTAATTCACTTAGATTTTGCCTCTCTACACCTTCGGGTAAACCAAGGACTCACTTTGGTCTTCCCATTAATTCTGTTGCCCTTGAGAACAAACCTTTCCTCTGCCTCCTTGCATTTTGTTGTTATATATTCCATCATTTCGTTTACTGACTTTCCTACCAGTTCTCTGTCCCACTAAACCTCCCGCAGGAAGTTCCTCATACCTGTGTAGTCCCCCTTTTATAGTTTGGCTTTTCCCAATCTACTCCTGTTACCCTCTCCACTTGCAGTTCCACTATGTAATCAAAACACAGAACCACGTGATCGCTAGCTCCAAGGGGCCTCTCATGTGTGATGTCCTCAATGTCTGAACTGCTCAGGGTGAACACAAGATCCAGTCTTGCTGGTTCATCCTCCTCTCTCTCTCTGGTAGTGTCCCTGACGTGTTGATGCATGAGGTTTTCCAGTACCACATCCATCATCTTGGCTCTCCATGTGTCAGGACCACCGTGAGGCTCCAGGTTTTTCCCAGTCAATCTCCCTATGGTTGAAATCACCCATAACCAGTAACTTTGTTCTGCACGATTGAGCTCTTCGTGCCAACTCTGCCAGTGCGTCCACCATCGCTCTGTTGTTCTCTTCATATTCCTCTCTTGGCCTCCTGCAGTTCTATGGTGGGTTATACATCGCTGCAATGACTACCTTATGTTCCCCAGACTGAATTGTAGCTACTATATAGTCCCTTTCTCCCATCTCGCCCACGCCTTCCATTTCCTCAAAACCCAATTGGTTTTTTATGAGTAGTGCAACCCCTCCTCCCCCTCTGCTCCTTCTGTCTCCTTCTCCTTCTGCTCCTTCTGTGTGTGTGTGTGTGTGTGTGTGTGTGTGTGTTCCGTGTCTCCAGGAGTCAATCTTCTTCCCTCTGATGAACTCCCTTTCTCCCTTCCGAAGGTGTGGTCATAGTCAGGTGTGATCATAGTGATGTGTGGTCATAGTCAGGTGTGATCATTGTGAGGTATGGTTATAGATGAGGTCATAACGAGGTGTTGTCATAGGTGAGATCATAGTCAGGTGTGTGTGTGTGTATGTGTGTATGTGTGCATGTGTGTATGTGTGTTTGTGTGTGTGTGTGTGTGTGTGTGTGTGTGTGTGTGTGTGTGTGTGTGTGTGTGTGTGTGTGTGTGTGTGTGTGTGTGTGTGTGTGTGTGAGTGTGTAGGTGTGTGTGTGTGTAGGTGTGTGTGTGTGTAGGTGTGTGTCTGTGTCCGTGTGCGTGTGTGTGCATGTTCGCCTAATTGTGGTTGCATGCCTCGAGTCACAGCTCCTGGCTCCTCCTGTTCACTGGTCGCTACTTGGTCAACTCTCTCCCTACTTCATGAGCTTTATCATACCTCTTCTTAAATATATGTATGGATTCTGCGTCTACTACATCTCTCTCCAGACTATTCCACTTCCTGACAACTCTGTGACGTAAGAAATACTTCCTGACATCCCTGTGACTCATCTGAGTTGTCAACTTCCAGTTGTTACCCCTTGTTGCTGTGTCACATCTCTGAAACATTTTGTCCTTATCGACCCTGTCAATTCCTCTCAGTATTTTATACGTTGTTATCATGTCCTCGCTATCCATTGTGGCTTTCTGTGTTGTCAGAGTTGAAAAGCAGTTTTTGTTTTTACATCTTTATTATGACCACAACGACGTACATGACTGAACACAATAATGTTTGTTTTACAATTTTTAATATCTCTTTTGTGCTCATACTCAGGCGTGCTCAGACTTCCGTTTTCTTTGACAAATACTTTCTCCGGACATTGCTGGCGTGACGAGTCAAGTGGACCAGGTCTCCCCGCCTCATCATTACGGATTTTGATGAAACTTGGTGTACTGGATCCACTATGTCCCAAACTAACTTTGGTAAAGTTTTAGATCTGTGAACGAAATGGTTGTCGAGACAGAACTCTTTGTCTGACACCACGCCGCGACCCTCTACCGTAACCTTACGTTGTCTGACACCACGCCGCGACCCTCTACCGTAACCTTACGAAGCATCGACAATTTCAAATCAAAATAATTTCTCACTTTTACTACCAAAAAATGAAACTCACCAGAGACACACAATAACGATGTCCACATAGTGATTTTGTCTACAACATCCCTATAAGTTTGTGTGTGTTGAAGGTATTATTACTTTCCTCAGTGACACAAGCCCTGATGCACCATTACAAGCCCGGATGCACCATTACAAGCCCGGATGCACCATTACAAGCCCGGATGCACCATTACAAGCCCGGATGCACCATTACAAGCCCGGATGCACCATTACAAGCTCGGATGCACCATTACAAGCCCGGATGCACCATTACAAGCCCGGATGCACCATTACAAGCCCGGATGCACCATTACAAGCCCGGATGCACCATTACAAGCTCGGATGCACCATTACAAGCCCGGATGCACCATTACAAGCTCGGATGCACCATTACAAGCCCGGATGCACCATTACAAGCCCGGATGCACCATTACAAGCCCGGATGCATCATTACAAGCCCGGATGCGTCATTACAAGCTCGGATGCACCATTACAAGCCCGGATGCACCATTACAAGCCCGGATGCACCATTACAAGCTCAGATGCATCATTGCAAGCCCGGATGCATCATTACAAGCTCGGATGCATCATTACAAGCTCGTATGCACCATTACAAGCTCGGATGCACCATTACAAGCCCGGATGTACTACGAAAAACCCGGATGCACTTTGCACATAGATCCTCATATACGTATTTGCATATTCGTGGAAAATTTTCATCGATCTCCATTCAGGAAGGTGGAGACATTCTTGAGAATTTATGATTAACGCTAGAAAACGCTACTTACCAGTGTACAAATGCTGACGAATTTATACCATATAGCGAATTTTCATAATGAAAACTCACTGGCAGCCTAGATATGCAAAAAAAAAATATGTCCATGAATGCAACAGTGGTTATGGTGCTGCTTCCATAAACTGGAATGTCAATGCAACACATTTGAAAATTAGATTTTTTCTAATTTTCTATTCTACAATACCAGTGCAGTGCTAAAAAAAGATCTATAGATTGTAATTAGTGAAGTTCGTTTCCATTTCATCCATCCAGGTGAGTTAAATGTCTCATGAACATGCAAGATTTCAGGTACATCTTTCTACTTCTACTTACACTTAGGTCACACTACACATACATGTACAAGCATATATATACACACACCCCTCTGGGTTTTCTGCTATTTTTTTCTAGTTCTTGTTCATGTTCATTTCCTCTTATCTCCATGGGGAAGTGGAACAGAATTCTTCCTCCGTAAGCCATGCGTGTTGTAAGAGGCGACTAAAATGCCAGGGGCAAGGGGCTAATAACCCCTTCTCCTGTATAAATTACTAAATTTGAAAAGAGAAACTTTTGTTTTTTCTTTTTGGGCCACCCTGCCTCAGTGGGATACCGCCGGTTTGTTGAAAGAAGATACACACACATATATATATATATATATATATATATATATATATATATATATATATATATATATATATATATATATCTGTTCCTATGTACACTATTATTCTTCACTTCAAGATAGGGTTAAACTGTCGGTTTTCTCATCAATGTTTTTGAGAGATTCACGTATTTGTAGTACGACTGCTACTAGTTGTAGTAGCAGTAGTAATACTAGTACGACTGCTACTAGCAGCAGTAGTAGTAGTAATACCAGTACTACTGCTACTAGTTGTAGTAGTAGTAGTAATACCAGTACTACTGCTACTAGTTGTAGTAGTAGTAGTAATACCAGTACTACTGCTACTAGTTGTAGTAGTAGTAGTAATACCAGTACGACTGCTACTAGTTGTAATAGTAGTAATAATACCAGTACTACTGCTACTAGATTTGTAGATGAATGGTTCAGAGAACCGACATGTTGATAAAATAGACACATGTGCAACTCTTGGGTATCTTTATTGAGGAAACGTTTCGCCACACAGTGGCTTCATCAGTCCATACGTAGGAGAAACTTGAAGAACAGGAGGAGAATGAGGTAATCAGTCCCTCAACCTTGAGTCGATGTGTTCAGTCCATCAATCTTGAATAGAATACGGCATATCAGCGGAGAAGCAGCTTATAAACCATATGGCAGGAGAGGTGCAGCAGTCATAGGTCGTGTCACATTTGTTCAATGTGGAAGTAGGTCGTGCCCAAGAATTAGGCAAGCGAAGAATTCCTAAGTATTAAGATCCCAAGAAGTGGCAGTGTCTGACAGATTTGTAGATGAATCTTAATACTTAGGAATTCTTCGCTTGCCTAATTCTTGGGCACGACCTACTTCCACATTGAACAAATGTGACACGACCTATGACTGCTGCACCTCTCCTGCCATATGGTTTATAAGCTACTTCTCCGCTGATATGCCGTATTCTATTCAAGATTGATGGACTGAACACATCGACTCAAGGTTGAGGGACTGATTACCTCATTCTCCTCCTGTTCTTCAAGTTTCTCCTACGTATGGACTGATGAAGCCACTGTGTGGCGAAACGTTTCCTCAATAAAGATACCCAAGAGTTGCACATGTGTCTATTTTATCACCACTACTGCTACTAGTTGTAGGAGTAGTAGTAATACCAGTACTACTGCTACTAGTTGTAGTAGCAGTAATAATACCAGTACTACTGCTACTAGTTGTAGTAGTAGTAGTAATACCAGTACTACTGCTACTAGTTGTAGTAGTAGTAGTAATACCACTACGACTGCTACTAGTTGTAGTAGTAGTAATAATACCAGTACTACTGCTACTAGTTGTAGTAGTAGTAGTAATACCAGTACTACTGCTACTAGTTGTAGTAGCAGTAATAATACCAGTACTACTGCTACTAGTTGTAGTAGCAGTAATAATACCAGTACTACTGCTACTAGTTGTAGTAGCAGTAATAATAGCAGTACTACTGCTACTAGTTGTAGTAGCAGTAATAATACCAGTACTACTGCTACTAGTTGTAGTAGCAGTAATAATACCAGTACTACTGCTACTAGTTGTAGTAGCAGTAATAATACCAGTACTACTGCTACTAGTTGTAGTAGCAGTAATAATACCAGTACTACTGCTACTAGTTGTAGTAGCAGTAATAATACCAGTA
Organism: Cherax quadricarinatus; assembly: GCF_038502225.1. Taxonomy (NCBI): domain Eukaryota; kingdom Metazoa; phylum Arthropoda; class Malacostraca; order Decapoda; family Parastacidae; genus Cherax; species Cherax quadricarinatus. The sequence goes on from NW_027197898.1 coordinate 33,592, forward strand.
CTACTGCTACTAGTTGTAGTAGCAGTAATAATACCAGTACTACTGCTACTAGTTGTAGTAGCAGTAATAATACCAGTACTACTGCTACTAGTTGTAGTAGCAGTAATAATACCAGTACTACTGCTACTAGTTGTAGTAGCAGTAATAATACCAGTACTACTGCTACTAGTTGTAGTAGCAGTAATAATACCAGTACTACTGCTACTAGTTGTAGTAGCAGTAATAATACCAGTACTACTGCTACTAGTTGTAGTAGCAGTAATAATACCAGTACTACTGCTACTAGTTGTAGTAGCAGTAATAATACCAGTACTACTGCTACTAGTTGTAGTAGCAGTAATAATACCAGTACTACTGCTACTAGTTGTAGTAGCAGTAATAATGCCAGTACTACTGCTACTAGTTGTAGTAGCAGTAATAATGCCAGTACTACTGCTACTAGTTGTAGTAGCAGTAATAATACCAGTACTACTGCTACTAGTTGTAGTAGCAGTAATAATACCAGTACTACTGCTACTAGTTGTAGTAGCAGTAATAATACCAGTACTACTGCTACTAGTTGTAGTAGCAGTAATAATACCAGTACTACTGCTACTAGTTGTAGTAGCAGTAATAATACCAGTACTACTGCTACTAGTTGTAGTAGTAGCAGTACTACTGCTACTAGTTGTAGTAGCAGTAATAATACCAGTACTACTGCTACTAGTTGTAGTACCAGTACTACTGCTACTAGTTGTAGTAGCAGTAATAATACCAGTACTACTGCTACTAGTTGTAGTAGCAGTAATAATACCAGTACTACTGCTACTAGTTGTAGTAGCAGTAATAATACCAGTACTACTGCTACTAGTTGTAGTAGCAGTAATAATACCAGTACTACTGCTACTAGTTGTAGTAGCAGTAATAATACCAGTACTACTGCTACTAGTTGTAGTAGCAGTAATAATACCAGTACTACTGCTACTAGTTGTAGTAGCAGTAATAATACCAGTACTACTGCTACTAGTTGTAGTAGCAGTAATAATACCAGTACTACTGCTACTAGTTGTAGTAGCAGTAATAATACCAGTACTACTGCTACTAGTTGTAGTAGCAGTAATAATACCAGTACTACTGCTACTAGTTGTAGTAGCAGTAATAATACCAGTACTACTGCTACTAGTTGTAGTAGCAGTAATAATACCAGTACTACTGCTACTAGTTGTAGTAGCAGTAATAATACCAGTACTACTGCTACTAGTTGTAGTAGCAGTAATAATACCAGTACTACTGCTACTAGTTGTAGTAGCAGTAATAATACCAGTACTACTGCTACTAGTTGTAGTAGCAGTAGTAAAGAAGTAGCACTCACGACCACTACAGTTGTCAACATTCACTGATATATTTCGTAAAATTTGTGATTATTGTCCATATTTTCATAAATAATCCGAGATCAGTGAGTGGTGACACTGACAGTGTTACTCAGTGAGTGGTGACACTGACAGTGTTACTCAGTGAGTGGTGACACTGACAGTGTTACTCAGTGAGTGGTGACACTGACAGTGTTACTCAGTGAGTGGAGACACTGACAGTGTTACTCAGTGAGTGGAGACACTGACAGTGTTACTCAGTGAGTGGTGACACTGACAGTGTTACTCAGTGAGTGGAGACACTGACAGTGTTACTCAGTGAGTGGAGACACTGACAGTGTTACTCAGTGAGTACTGACACTGACAGTGTTACTCAGTGAGTGGTGACACTGACAGTGTTACTCAGTGAGTGGAGACACTGACAGTGTTACTCGGTGAGTGCAGACACTGACAGTGTTACTCAGTGAGTGGTGACACTGACAGTGTTACTCAGTGAGTGAGTGGTGACACTGACAGTGTTACTCAGTGAGACACTGACAGTGACACTCAGTGAGTGGAGACACTGACAGTGTTACTCAGTGAGTGGTGACACTGACAGTGTTACTCAGTGAGTGGACACTGACAGTGTTACTCAGTGAGTGACAGTGTTACTCAGTGAGTGGTGACACTGACTGTGTTACTCAGTGAGTGGTGACACTGACAGTGTTACTCAGTGAGTGGTGACACTGACAGTGTTACTCAGTGAGTGGAGACACTGACAGTGTTACTCAGTGAGTGGTGACACTGACAGTGTTACTCAGTGAGTGACACTGACAGTGTTACTCAGTGAGTGGTGACACTGACAGTGAGTGAGTGGAGACACTGACAGTGTTACTCAGTGAGTGGAGACACTGACAGTGTTACTCAGTGAGTGGTGACTGACAGTGTTACTCAGTGAGTGGTGACACTGACAGTGTTACTCAGTGAGTGGAGACACTGACAGTGTTACTCAGTGAGTGGAGACACTGACAGTGTTACTCAGTGAGTGGAGACACTGACAGTGTTACTCAGTGAGTGGTGACACTGACAGTGTTACTCAGTGAGTGGACTGACACTGACAGTGTTACTCAGTGAGTGGTGACACTGACAGTGTTACTCAGTGAGTGGAGACACTGACAGTGTTACTCAGTGAGTGGAGACACTGACAGTGTTACTCAGTGAGTGGAGACACTGACAGTGTTACTCAGTGAGTGGTGACACTGACAGTGTTACTCAGTGAGTGGAGACACTGACAGTGTTACTCAGTGAGTGGAGACACTGACAGTGTTACTCAGTGAGTGGTGACACTGACAGTGTTACTCAGTGAGTGGAGACACTGACAGTGTTACTCAGTGAGTGGTGACACTGACAGTGTTACTCAGTGAGTGGAGACACTGACAGTGTTACTCAGTGAGTGGAGACACTGACAGTGTTACTCAGTGAGTGGTGACACTGACAGTGTTACTCAGTGAGTGGAGACACTGACAGTGTTACTCAGTGAGTGGAGACACTGACAGTGTTACTCAGTGAGTGGAGACACTGACAGTGTTACTCAGTGAGTGGAGACACTGACAGTGTTACTCAGTGAGTGGAGACACTGACAGTGTTACTCAGTGAGTGGAGACACTGACAGTGAGTGGTGACACTGACAGTGTTACTCAGTGAGTGGAGACACTGACAGTGTTACTCAGTGAGTGGAGACACTGACAGTGTTACTCAGTGAGTGGTGACACTGACAGTGTTACTCAGTGAGTGGAGACACTGACAGTGTTACTCAGTGAGTGGAGACACTGACAGTGTTACTCAGTGAGTGGAGACACTGACAGTGTTACTCAGTGAGTGGAGACACTGACAGTGTTACTCAGTGAGTGGAGACACTGACAGTGTTACTCAGTGAGTGGAGTGAGTCAGTGAGACACTGACAGTGTTACTCAGACACTGACAGTTACTGAGTGGAGACACTGACAGTGTTACTCAGTGAGTGGTACTCAGTCACTGAGTGGAGACACTGACAGTGTTACTCAGTGAGTGGTGACACTGACAGTGTCACTCAGCGAGTGGAGACACTGACAGTGTTACTCAGCGAGTGGAGACACTGACAGTGTTACTCAGTGAGTGGTGACACTGACAGTGTTACTCAGCGAGTGGAGACACTGACAGTGTTTCTCTGTGAGTGGAGACACTGACAGTGTTACTCAGTGCCCTTGTTAATTATTATATATGTACTATTACTACTACATGTACTAATACTATTCAACAACTACTACTAGTAGAAGAAAGAAGGAACAATGCAACAGGCCTATTGACCTATGCGAGGCAGGTCCAATTCTCCTACCGGCTTAAGCTCACTGACCTAGTGACCTTAACACTGACCAGTCTCTGTCTCTTTTATTCTTATTACCACCTTTCTTTCTGTTACAATAATTCTACCATTGCTACTACTGCTACATCTTCTTACACTACTACTAATGCAACTACTACTTCTACTATTACTTCTACTACTATTACAGGTAGTATTATCACTACTAGTACTATTACGACTTCTTTTACACCATCAATACCTTTCTACCACTACTATCCTCCGCCACCATATACCACTACCATCCTCCACCCCAATAAACCACTACCATACTCCGCCACCATATACCACTACCATCCTCCGCCCCCATATACCACTACCATCCTCCGCCCCCATATACCACTACCATCCTCCGCCCCCATATACCACTACCATCCTCCGCCCCCATATACCACTACCATCCTCCGCCACCATATACCACTACCATCCTCCGCCCCCATATACCACTACCATCCTCCGCCCCCATATACCACTACCATCCTCCGCCCCCATATACCACTACCATCCTCCACCCCCATATACCACTACCATCCTCCGCCACCATATACCACTACCATCCTCCGCCCCCATATACCACTACCGTCCTCCACCCCTATATACCACTACCGTCCTCCACCCCCATATACCACTACCATCCTCCGCCCCCATATACCACTACCATCCTCCGCCCCCATATACCACTACCATCCTCCACCCCCATATACCACTACCATCCTCCGCCACCATATACCACTACCATCCTCCGCCCCCATATACCACTACCATCCTCCGCCACCATATACCACTACCATCCTCCGCCACCATATACCACTACCATCCTCCGCCACCATATACCACTACCATCCTCCGCCACCATATACCACTACCATCCTCCGCCACCATATATTATGGAAGTGTTCTCCTCCTCGCTTCTCTGTATTACTTGTTGATGCTCCAAATCGAACCGACACGTTGACATATATTTGTGTATTTAATATACTGAACTTAGCAAGAACAAAAAAAAGATCTTTGCCGTGATTCCAACCTTCTGATTCACAGTCCAACCTAACAACCTATCAAGCTAAGCCAATCTACATATAAATAAATGTTTTTATAGCAGAAGCATAAAAAATACAACTAACCTTGCCAGGAGTCGAACCTGGTATCTTCTGACCGTAGTCAGATGTGTTATCCGTTACACCACAAGGTCTTAAGTAGTAATTTATTGCAGTTTATATATAAACATATGTATAAATGCACACACACACACATGATATATATATATATATATATATATATATATATATATATATATATATATATATGTGTATAGTGTGTGTGTGTGTGTGTGTGTGTGTGTGTGTGTGTGTGTGTGTGTGTGTGTGTGTGTGTGTGTGTGTGTGTGTGTGTGTGTGTGTGTGTGTGTGATGCCATGTAGGTAAAGCTGGTCAGTTTGCAAGAACACATTTAAAATTAGGTTTTTTCTAAAATTTTCCCTTCTACGTTTAAAGATATATATTTTTTTTCATTTATGTAATGTAGAAATTAATAATCTTATGGCAAAAGATCCCCTGAAAACTTACCTAACCTTTTATAACAAGTGCAATTTAATTTAGCCTAATCTAACTAAATATATTTTAGATAAGTTTACAGTAATTTAATAATAAACACACAAAAATTTTTTCGTTAGGTTAAAAACAATTTTTGCATAATTATTGCTTGCGTTATTCGGCAAGAAGGTCATTGCTATTTAAATTAAAATAGCAAGTTTCACCTATTCGGCACGACATATATTACATACATACTTATATATATTCATTTAGTTTACAAGTGAGCCAAACATAGAAGACAAATTGTAAGGGCAGTGATAGTGATAGTGATAGTGGTAGTGATAGTGGTAGTTATAGTGATAGTGGTAGTGATAGTGGTAGTGATAGTGGCAGTGATAGTGGCAGTGATAGTGGTAGTGATAGTGGTAGTGATAGTGGTAGTGATAGTGGCAGTGATAGTGGGAGTGATAGTGGTAGTGATAGTGGTAGTGATAGTGGTAGTGATAGTGGTAGTGATAGTGGTAGTGATAGTGGTAGTGATAGTGGTAGTGATAGTGGTAGTGATAGTGGTAGTGATAGTGGTAGTGATAGTGGTAGTGATAGTGGTAGTGATAGTGGTAGTGATAGTGGTAGTGATAGTGGTAGTGATAGTGGCAGTGATAGTGGCAGTGATAGTGGTAGTGATAGTGGTAGTGATAGTGGCAGTGATAGTGGTAGTGATAGTGGTAGTGATAGTGGTAGTGATAGTGGTAGTGATAGTGGTAGTGATAGTGGTAGTGATAGTGGTAGTGATAAAAGGATAAGAGAATAGTGTTAGCGAAGAAATAGTAGTAGATGTAATAATAGAGGTATTAGTATGTAGAAATAGCAATAGTAATAGCTGAAATAGTAGTAGTGGTAGTAAATAGTAGTAGTGGTAGTAATTAGTAGTGGTAGTAAATAGTAGTAGTGGTAGTAAATAGTAGTAGTAGTAGTAAATAGTAGTAGTGGTAGTAAAGCAACAAAAAGACAGAGGTTACAATAATAAGATACTAGTGGTGAAAATAGTTTAGTGAGTCTAGTGTTACTGAAGGAATAGTATCAGAAGTAATAGGAGTATAAGTAGAAAATCGAGTAGTAGTAGTAATAGTAGTGGAAGAATTTGTAGTATTAATAGTAGTTTTAGTCGTAGTAGTAGTAGTAGTAGATGAAATAGTACTAGTAGTAATAGTGCAACAGAGACAGAAGTGGAGAAAAGAAGGTCGTAGTGCTAGTGGTAAAAGTTGTAGAGAGTGAAGTGTTAGCGAAGAAACAGCAGTAATAGTCTAATGAACCAGAACTGATGATCACTGCCATTGTCTCCACTAACTGATGATGTGTGATGCTATTTGTACAATAGAGATTACTTTCCATGTATTACCAGTATTTCCATGTATTACTGGTAATTATTCTATATCTACTATTAATACTACTACTAATAATAATATACTATGCAACAACTACTACTACTAGTAGTCGCACTCCAGTCTCGGCCTTTCTTTTATCACTACTACATTCTTATTGCCATCTTTGGGTTACAATAATTCTTCCAGTACTACTCCGACTACTACTACCACAACTACTACTTCTACTATTGCTATGACAACTACACACACTATTACTACATCTTTTACACTATCTACCAAAACTTCTGTACCATTACCGTCCTCCATCCCTCGTTCGTATATATTATGACTATCTCCTCCTCGCTTCTCTGTCTTACTCATTGATGGTCAAAATCGAACAGAAACATTGAATTGTATTAAAGTCTCACATATGGGGATTAATATACTGAACTCAACAAGAGAAAAAACTACTAAGCCTCGCCATGATTCGATCTTGGGTTCTTTTGATCAAAATCAGTTGCACCACAAAGCCCAGTGTAACAACTTACGCCATTCTATATATAAGTAAATGTTTTAATAGCAGGAGAAAAACAATTACAGTTAACTTTAACTGCGTCAAGACACTGTACTCTCTGGAATGGTAGTCAGTAACTGCGTCAAGACACTGTACTCTCTGGTATGGTAGTCAGTAACTGCGTCAAGACACTGTACTCTCTGGTATGGTAGTCAGTAACTGCGTCAAGACACTGTACTCTCTGGTATGGTAGTCAGTAACTGCGTCAAGACACTGTACTCTCTGGTATGGTGGTCAGTAACTGCGTCAGGACACTGTACTCTCTGGTATGGTAGTCAGTAGAAGGATCAAGTTATAAGTCGATCACAATTTTAATTCTCATTGACAGTTTCATTTTTTTTGTTATGACAGAGTAATTTTTATAATTTAAATAACACAAAAGACAAAAAATATCTTGCTATTCATGTGCTTGTTTGTTTAACTCTATGGCTGAAGAAATACTTCCTAACATCCTTGTGAGTCATGTGTGTCCTCATCTTCCAAATGTGATCCCTTGTTGCTGTGTCCTATCCAGCCAGAATTTAGACCTTGGGGGGCCCGGGGCACTTTAGGTTTGGGGGCCCTCAACATGAAAATTAAATTAAATTAAAAATAAGAAATTATCTAAAATTAATGATAAACGGCAATTTCGAAAAAAAAAAATATGTTAGGTTTCGAGGAAGACGTCTGATTTTATTTTTCTCAATGTTATTGATTTTAAGAAGAAATTTGACTATAATTTTTAGTTTGTAATATATTCCATCTACACTATATAATAATTACCGATGTGTATTTATTTATATCTTTGGTGTCAAGCTTTCGGTATCTATCTATATTTTTTATATAATAATTTGCTAATGCACCGACTGACCAACCCACCGACCAACTAGACATTTAAGTTAAAATAATGTAATTTATAAAAGGTAGAAATCAAAACCGTCTAACTTCAAGAAAGAAATTGATTCAATCGTTTTTGTAAAAATTAAGCCTACTAGGAGAGGGCAGCTTGTTATAACGGCCAAGAAATGCTTCTCCACCTGTTTTATACTTTTTAGGTAATTTACTTTAGAATCTTAACGAACATGTCAAATATTAATTCTGATATAGTGGTACACCTCCAGGACACTTTAGTAACATCATACAGCACCATCATAATTATAATATATAGCCTATGTTCATTCGTAACTGACGTTAACTAGAAATAGTTAAGTCAAGCCCAGTTATTCAAAGGGAGAGTTAGTGGGGGTCGCCTTTCTTTCTATTTTCTGACGCCGCTCCATCCCTTCCCCCCACACACATTATTTGTTAATTCCTTTTGTTAATAAAATTTTTTTATTATTATTATATTTTGTTATAAAGAAGTCCTTCGTCCGGGGGCTCCTGTGGCAGGGGGGACCCGGGGCATTTGCCCCCTTTGCCCCATTATAAATCCGGCCCCGGTCCCGTCTCTGGAACATCCTGTCTCTGTCCACTTTGTAGATTCCTCTCAGTATTTTCTATGTCGTTATCATGTCCTCCCTGTTCCTCCTGCCCTCCATGTTGTCAGGTTGATATCCTTTAACCTCTCCTCGTAGGACATGCCCCTTATCTCCGGGACTAGTCTTGTTGCAAACCTTTGCACATTCTCTACTTTCTTAACGTGCTTGGACAGGTGAGGGTTCCAAACTGGAGCCGCATACTCTAATATGCGCGTGACGTACACAGTGTACAATGTCCGGAAGGCCCCTTACTGAGATGTCGGAATGCTATTCTTAGATTCGCTTGTCACCCTTATGCTGCATCAGTTATTTGGTTGATGTGCGCCTCAGATGTGCTCGGTATTATACTCACCCCAAGATCTTTTTCCTTGAGTGAGGTTTGTAGTCTTTGCCCCACTGGTCTATACTCCATCTGCGGTCTTCTTTGCCCTTTCACGATCTTCATTACTTTGCGCACACACACACACATACACACACATATATACATACATACATACATTATATATATATATATATATATATATATATATATATATATATATATATATATATATATATATATATATATATATATATATATATATATATATATATATATATATATATATATAGATATATATATATATATATAGAGAATCTATATATATATATTTATACATAATGTATATATATATATATATATATATATATATATATATATATATGTATAAATATATATATATATATATATATTTATAAATTATATATATATATATATATATATATATATATATATATATATATATATATATATATATATATATATATATATATAGATGTTGATGAATGTTGATGAAGATAGGGAAGCTGTGATTTCGTGTATAGGGCAAGGAGGAACAACATCTTGTAGGAGTGAGGAAGAGCCAGTTGTGAGTGTGGGGGAAGTTCGTGAGGCAGTAGGTAAAATGAAAGGGGGTAAGGCAGCCGGGATTGATGGGATAAAGATAGAAATGTTAAAAGCAGGTGGGGATATAGTTTTGGAGTGGTTGGTGCAATTATTTAATAAATGTATGGAAGAGGGTAAGGTACCTAGGGATTGGCAGAGAGCATGCATAGTTCCTTTGTATAAAGGCAAAGGGGATAAAAGAGAGTGCAAAAATTATAGGGGGATAAGTCTGTTGAGTATACCTGGTAAAGTGTATGGTAGAGTTATTATTGAAAGAATTAAGAGTAAGACGGAGAATAGGATAGCAGATGAACAAGGAGGCTTTAGGAAAGGTAGGGGGTGTGTGGACCAGGTGTTTACAGTGAAACATATAAGTGAACAGTATTTAGATAAGGCTAAAGAGGTCTTTGTGGCATTTATGGATTTGGAAAAGGCGTATGACAGGGTGGATAGGGGGGCAATGTGGCAGATGTTGCAGGTGTATGGTGTAGGAGGTAGGTTACTGAAAGCAGTGAAGAGTTTTTACGAGGATAGTGAGGCTCAAGTTAGAGTATGTAGGAAAGAGGGAAATTATTTCCCAGTAAAAGTAGGCCTTAGACAAGGATGTGTGATGTCACCGTGGTTGTTTAATATATTTATAGATGGGGTTGTAAGAGAAGTAAATGCGAGGGTCTTGGCAAGAGGCGTGGAGTTAAAAGATAAAGAATCACACATAAAGTGGGAGTTGTCACAGTTGCTCTTTGCTGATGACACTGTGCTCTTGGGAGATTCTGAAGAGAAGTTGCAGAGATTGGTGGATGAATTTGGTAGGGTGTGCAAAAGAAGAAAATTGAAAGTGAATACAGGAAAGAGTAAGGTTATGAGGATAACAAAAAGATTAGGTGATGAAAGATTGGATATCAGATTGGAGGGAGAGAGTATGGAGGAGGTGAATGTATTCAGATATTTGGGAGTGGACGTGTCAGCGGATGGGTCTATGAAAGATGAGGTGAATCATAGAATTGATGAGGGGAAAAGGGTGAGTGGTGCACTTAGGAGTCTGTGGAGACAAAGAACTTTGTCCTTGGAGGCAAAGAGGGGAATGTATGAGAGTATAGTTTTACCAACGCTCTTATATGGGTGTGAAGCATGGGTGATGAATGTTGCAGCGAGGAGAAGGCTGGAGGCAGTGGAGATGTCATGTCTGAGAGCAATGTGTGGTGTGAATATAATGCAGAGAATTCGTAGTTTGGAAGTTAGGAGGAGGTGCGGGATTACCAAAACTGTTGTCCAGAGGGCTGAGGAAGGGTTGTTGAGGTGGTTCGGACATGTGGAGAGAATGGAGCGAAACAGAATAACTTCAAGAGTGTATCAGTCTGTAGTGGAAGGAAGGCGGGGTAGGGGTCGGCCTAGGAAAGGTTGGAGGGAGGGGGTAAAGGAGGTTTTGTGTGCGAGGGGCTTGGACTTCCAGCAGGCATGCGTGAGCGTGTTTGATAGGAGTGAATGGAGACAAATGGTTTTTAATACTTGACGTGCTGTTGGAGTGTGAGCAAAGTAACATTTATGAAGGGGTTCAGGGAAACCGGCAGGCCGGACTTGAGTCCTGGAGATGGGAAGTACAGTGCCTGCACTCTGAAGGAGGGGTGTTAATGTTGCAGTTTAAAAACTGTAGTGTAAAGCACCCTTCTGGCAAGACAGTGATGGAGTGAATGATGGTGAAAGTTTTTCTTTTTCGGGCCACCCTGCCTTGGTGGGAATCGGCCAGTGTGATAAAAATATATATATATATATATATATATATATATATATATATATATATATATATATATATATATATATATATATATATATATATATATATATTTTCGTGACTACTCACATTATCACGGAACTATCAAAGTAGAGCATCCAAGGAAGCTATATAAGGGGTATGGCCAGCACCTCACTATCAGATCCCACAACGGTTAAACACCTGACGCGCGCCGACCCAACTTGGATAGGTCCTTTGCACAACTCACCCCACAAACTATTCTACCCAAGAAAATTTAAAAAATATTTGTCCAGTGTATTATTAAATTCTTCCCAAATTCTATTAATTATAAATGGATCTAATTTATATAAACCAAAGGAAATATTCATAGTATTGTCAAAACTGCTTTTTATGAAACAAGATTCAATTATATTCCTGTCGACCATGGACTTGCTTGATACTACTTTCTCAACTTAAGGTGAGAAAGTAGTATCAAGCAAGTCCATGGTCGACAGGAATATAATTGAATCTTGTTTCATAAAAAGCAGTTTTGACAATACTATGAATATTTCCTTTGGTTTATATAAATTAGATCCATTTATAATTAATAGAATTTGGGAAGAATTTAATAATACACTGGACAAATAATAATTTTAAAAATTTTCTTGGTTAGAATAGTTTGTTGGTGGTTGTGCAAAGGACCTGTCCAGTTGGGCGGGCGCGCGTCAGGTGTTTAACCGTTGTGGGATCTGATAGTGAGGTGTTGGCCAGACCCCTTATATACCTTCCTTGGATGCTTTACTTTCATAGTTCCTTGATAATGTGAGTAGTCACGAAAGCGCTTGGAATTTCTCTATTCTTTCAGAGTGGTTGTTTTGCATATGTGTGTGTGTGTGTGTGTGTGTGTGTGTGTGTGTGTGTGTGTGTGTGTGTGTGTGTGTGTGTGTTTGTGTGTGTGTTTGTGTGTGTGTGTGTGTGTGTGTGTGTGTGTGTGTGTGTGTGTGTGTGTGTGTGTGTGTGTGTGTGTGTGTGTGTGTGTGTGTGTATGTGTGTGTATGTGTGTGTGTGTGTGTGTGTGTGTGTGTGTGTGTGTGTGTGTGTGTGTTTGTGTGTGTGTGTGTGTGATTGTACAGTATGTAAGTACGAATATACTGCACAAATTAAAGGTATGTACATTGGTTTGGGGGCAGGGGAGAGATAGAGGAGGGGAGGGGAGGTTCAAGAGTGTGGGGAGGGGAAAGAGGAAAGGGAGAGGAAGAGAGTATTGTTTGTTTTACCAAAGGTTATGAAATAGAGTTTCGAATTTTTATCAAATAAAACCAAACAGAGTAAACAATGTAATAGGTGACCGCAACTCCTTTTAACTCCTACCAACACCTTCAACAAAGTTTGTGTAGGTGTGATCTAAGTTACCATTATCACCTGTGTATCCACATCGCTTTTCCTTTATTTGTATTTAAGATGTGAGAGGTAAAAAGGTACTAAAGAACACCAGAATATTCTACTACAATAAATCTTGCTAATATGTTGTTGTGTGAGGAAATGGTTTGGTGATACCAACAAGATGAGGAAAAACACACTTATGCACAATTCAGTTTTCTTCAATAAATGTCCTGAACTGTACATAAGTCTCATTATCCACATGTCGTGTTTTCAAAGCAATCATTATCTCCTGCATCACCACAACGTTTTTCTGGCCTTACTTTAAAATATGAGAGGGAAAGGATAAAAATATCAAGAGGTAAGATCAACATCTTATTAGAACACTCACTACTACTTACCTCCTCAGGTAAACTTGCTAAGGAGTTGTGGATCCTTCAAATTGTTCCCAGTCACCATCATCGCCCTTACCATATTTCCTTATGATTTATAAGAGAGAAAAAGAATAAAAAGTGAGAGGATAATGCCATACTTGTAAACATGTTGACCACCACCACTCTCACACACGCTCAGTCCATTGATAATGAAGCGATCTTCTTCCTTCCCTCCCTCCCTATCTACCTACCTACCTACTATTCTACCTCCTTCCCTCCACACCTAGTTTCCTCCCTGCCTTCCTACACAGTTGTGTGTGTTAAGTTTTCTATGTCACACTACACCTCGCCCTCACTCTTCCTCTAAGTATTTCCATCTGAACACTATTTAAATTAAGAAATTAAAAACTATGACATATAAATAGAAGAATAAAGTTTAAAATAATTGGCCTCACCATGGTGGTGTATCCGGACGGGAAGTTCTTCTCCTCTGACTAGACTACGGTACGAGTCTACCCGGGTGGATGTATTTACTCAGCACAGATTGTGTGTCCTCCTCTGTAATTACATCTGCCTGTATATAAGGATATTAAAACATTTGTTCTAATATCAAATATGGGGAATGCTCCATGGTGAGGCTACATTTGAAGAGTTAAGTTCCTCTTTGAGGAAATGCTGTGTTTGGGGTTCAAAGCTCTCAACGTCCCCCTCAAATGTACTGTAACAGTTTCTTGCTTTCTTTTATGTTACGAAAGCTATTTTTTTAGTCCGATTTAGTGTGTGAGTGTAAATCACATTATTACTAATTGTTAAAGAGACATGAGTGTGTGTGAGAGTTTAGAGAACATTAGCACACATCACAAAGTGTGCAGAGATTGACCAAGTCTCTGAACAAACATCAACAGAGAAACGTTGTTGCATTAAAGGCTTTCCTGCAAATACTGTCTTTTCTACACCTTTTTAAATAGCACACAACATCATTTATATTTTCAAACAATAATACTTGGTAAATTAATAAAGCAAAGAAAGATTTATTAGTAATTACCAAAATTACAAAATTTTATCCCAACATTTAAAATTTGTTTCAAGAGCACTGCAAGAAATAGTAATGAAAACTATTCTCTAAATGAAAAATAAATTGTTTATATACTTTCACAATATACATTTTTAACTGCTAAAAGCCGACTACAGCTTATCCAGTGAAGTTTTATTACACAACGAAAAAATTAGTGTAGATGATTTATATGTCTAAAACAATGTTCTTCGTAGTCCGAGTCTCTAATTCACCAGTATTTCTCATCATACCTTCACCTGTAATTTGTCGTGACACCTTCACCTGTAAATCGTCTTAAAGATCAATAAGACACAATATTGTGACTGGAACAATTCATAAATAACCCGCAAACAGGAAAGGGAAGCTTACGACGAGGGTTAATTGTGTAATTCGTTTTACTTATGGACCTTAAGTTCAATTTACACAATTATCTGTAGTTCACCTTCCACATTCACTTACATAAATTAGCAAATAAAACTGTGAACATCTCCATATAATTACTCAATCAACAAACTTTCACAAGAACAACATTAGCATTCACTAGACTGAGAGAATACAAATAAGAATTAATACAAAAAAATATTGAAACTTGGTGGGGAGGTTGGATGATGGATCACCAGAGTGAGTTTGGTCAATAGGTCAAGTTTCGCTGGAAAAGTTTTATTATATATTTTTTTATTACTCCTGTTAATATCATTTAATTATATATCTGTATAAAGGTACAAATAAAAAAAATATAATGTTTTGATGAGTACTCGTGTCATATACACTAAACTCTACACCACCAGGAAAATTGTAATATGAATTAATGTTTGTTTTATGGGTTACTCATCTTGTGCACTTGCAAGACATACACGGGTCCATAAGTGTACACACTAGCACTTACATCAGGTATACATTTCCTCACTGGCATCCACACATATACGATCATGCATGTACACACAAGCACATGCATACGCATTTATGTATATAAGAATCTTCATAATAATATGTCACACACATATATTCCATAAAAATCTGTTAGGAAATAAGATTATAAAGTAACAACTCAGGAAACTGGATTACGATAATAAAATATATTTGTAGTAATTGTTACGACTTTAATGTCGTAACTTAAATAAAATGTTCGTGGCTCCTAAAGGCTGCTCACACTGCTGTCTAGGGGTTATAAAAATACTCGGAAATACACAGCAAACCTTGGGCCACCATGTACTCATATTAAACAATATTAATTATCATCATGAAGGAAGGACAAAAACTTACCAATATAAAAATATATCTGTATTAATAGTAGCTTATATACAACTTATAACTACTACAAAAAACCAACACACTCCAGTTCACATTAATACACTAGCACACTGCTGCTAATGAGTTAAAATAAATGATCAGGGATGCTACATGACATACACACCCCGGTCTTCACTTCTGTCTGGTAGACTAATTACCAGAAGGCAAAACACCATACAGTACTCTCGCATAAACAGGCCTCTGCATACTAGGACCTTGCAAATAAACATGAGAGCACTTAAATACAAACACCTATAGTATACACTAAAAAACTTAACAAAATTACCTGCTCAAACTACCGCCCAAACATGATGACTTGACCCCCGTCACCACCCGACTCGTACTGAACTAAACACCTCTCATCTGCTCCTGTCCTGCCACTGCCTGACTGACAGGACTAAAACGCGTTCGTTTTCAGGAAATAATACACGTCCACTTTCAGTATACTACACGGAAAATTATATTATATATGGAGCGTTATTTTATATAAATATTTTTTTACAGCGCTCCGTAATATCCCTTCCCTAGACCAAAGGTCTCGCATGATAGCTAGGTGAACCCAGTCGGGTGCAAATAGTCGAGGCAAAAAAGAAAGAAAATGCAAATGGGATATGATATCATATATGGAGCGTTATTTTATATAAATATTTTTTTTACAGAACTCCGTAATAGTAACCTGGTCAGCACATCTCTTTGTTAATTAATGTCTCCCATTAATGTTGGTAGGTACTGTAATGTATAAAAGTTGGCATTTAATGCAACATAAATGTTATGGTTCACTACGTAATGTACTGATGAATAGATTTCAGCATGTATTATATGAATGTTGTGATATACTATGTTACATTAATGTAAATGTTTAGGGTGTAAAATAAACTTGATAATAAAGACTAAGTGGACTGCGGCCTCAGTGACCATCGTGAACCATCATAATTACATCTACCAACTTCCAGTTAAGAATATTCGCTCAATTTTAATATATATTTTTTAGGTGGCAAATCTTTGTGTGAGGTTTAAATATTTATGATGCAATGGATGGAAATCATTCATTTAATTCAATATTCCGGTCTGTTAAAAGTGGTTTAAACAACTGCAACAAATATTTCTTTACAAATATAATATATGAAGAGTGACAAGAGTTGCAGATGGAAGTTGAGAGCTCAACAATTATTGCAAAGTTTAACAATAATTATCATTACTCAAATAATAAACACTACAAATAATTTTTAGTAAAAAGATTAAAAAAACTTCTCTCCCTACTTCCTTCTACCACTGTTTCTTCTTCTACGACTTCCGCTTCTTCTTCTCCCTCTTCTTGTTCCCGTTCTTTTTCCTGCTGGCTCAGTCTTTTCTGTTAGTGTGACTTCGTAAATGGTCTAAGTTCGGACCGAAACATCGTCGTGAATTATTCTCTCTCGTATGAGCGGGTTATTTGTGTAAAATTAATAATGGAATGCTTGCATTTTTAACAAAATATTTCTGATAATAAATGAAAGATAAAGGAGAAGAACAAAGCGAAAACCGGATATCTATTTTAATTAATTGAACTGCTGATTAATGTTAAGAGTGTTAGTTAACTACAGTTTATTAGGTTAAAACAGTATTGTGATCTCTTGTTATCACTATCATCATTACTAAATAGTAATGAAGCAATAAATTATGTTAATCAGTGTACAGTTTATAGTGGCGAGAAAACTACACACTTGACACAACAAACTTTTAATTAGATCTGTGTTGATGTTTATTATATCTTAACTTGGTCAATATCAACATTCTTTGACAATGTGTTATAATGTGTTCTTCACTCTTACTCACACTCTCATAGCAAATTTGTCTCATATAAAAAATATAAAATAATTCTTACTCTTGAGGGAGATGTTGAGAGTTGGTAGTTGGTAACACAGTATTTCCTCAGAGAGGAAGTTAACTTGAACAATGACTTCCCTCCACACTAAACATTGTACAAATATGATACTAGAATAAAAGTGTTACAATACCAGTATATACAACTAGATGTAATAACAGCGGAGGACAGGCAAGAAATCTGCGTCAAGTAAATACGTCCTCCAAGCAAGTTCAGAAACGTCGTCCAGCCAGAACATAAAAATTTGTTCTCCGTCCAGACTACCATGGAGAGGCCATTATTTTTCAATTTGTTTCTCTGTTCATATTTCATACTTTTTAATTTTTGAGTTAAGGTTTCTACATGTTTTATACATATTACAGCATGATCTTTGTAACTTTGGTGTTACTGTATTAAACAACTTGATCATTGTATTTCTCATGTATCTGCGAAATTAGTTTTTTATATGTGTTTACTATGCGTAACGTGTGGTCATTTTCATCTCTTCTGATACTGTGTATGACAACATAGTCTGTATAGGTCTGTTGTAACTGTGTAAAGTCAAGTTCTTTGTATCTGGTATTACTATTTACATGTATAACGAAAGAACATTTGTTGCTTTAGTGTTACAATGACAATGACTCATTAAAAGAAGTTATTTTAATTACAGTGTGAATCAACATAACTGGTGAGAGAAAATGATAAATCAGGAAATGTAAGAATGGAAGTGAATGGAAACTTATGAAACATTACACAACCCAGGTGACATAACTAATATATGTTCACTGGAAAACACAGAGTTTATTTGTTAGACCGTCTCACAGAGCTTCAGTCTCCTCATATAAACACCTGAAAACTTATAAGAATTAACATCTGTTACACTGGATTTACTTTGCTTCTTTATCCTCTCTGTCATATGTTTACACTATTTAATTTCTAAATATAAGTTTCAAAATAACTTACATTTTGAAGTTGTAACTTTTCATGACTTTTTGGTTAATCCTGAACCATTATCATGCAGACACATCTGTTTAAAATAGAACGACACGAGTTTCGTAAAAATCTTATTCAAATTTGTAGGTTAGTTGTAAGTTATTCTCCTTTATATAAATACTGATAAGTTAACGTATTTAATATAAACACTTCATCCACTCTAAATCAACTCTAAATCTGCTCTAAATTAACTCCATTCCTAACTCAAGGTATTTTGGTTTTTCTATCACTGTTAGTCACAATTTTGCTCTACGCTCTGGTTTGTTCACCTAGCAAGTTTATTCTCCTGCATTTCTGACGTCCTCTTATCCTGGGTTGACTTTTACACAGGAACCACTCATGGTCTCCAACAGTCCTTGGTTACAGAAAGTACCCACTATTAGAGTTCTTTATTCATACCTGTTGTCGTCAGATGAATCTTAATCAAATACAACAACGTTCCGTTTTCAACTTGTAACCCACAGGTGCACAGCAGGTGAAGGTGAATCTCAGTTCTGTAATACGACATGGCAGGCAAAACCAGTTTACTTGCTGTTTGATGATCTAACAAGGAAGTGCTTATGGTGGAAACCTTGTTTGATGATTGTTGATCTTATTCCTGTTGTCGTTATTGATATGTTAATTTTATTGCAGTCATGAATTTCATACTAAAAAAGGAAGCCTTCAATCAATGTTTCCCCGCAGACTCTGATCAAAGGGTCGGTATGGCTTTATTCTTCACTGTGGCATTCTTTTCCAGTAATGTTTGTGCCGGATCTACCACTATGGTTCCTTGCCCAGGTAAAGCCGGTGGTCTTGCCATCTGCTGTCCAATATATTCTGGCGCTGTAGTCCTAGTGACCATCATATTAGGTCACCCAGCTGAGTCAATCGGCCCAGCCAGCTGTGTCGCAGCTGGCGCTTCACTACAACATCATTTTTTAATTCCCTAATTATCTTCTTGTTACTAATTTT
>NW_027197899.1:0-17500 GCF_038502225.1 Cherax quadricarinatus
TTAACTCTCATTTTAATTATCCCAGTTTCTTGGCATGCATCATCACGTGGTGTTTGCTTGTTGACACGGCACTCTCTAAGATGGCCCTGGCACATGTGGTATGATGAGTCATGAATAAATCTTTGAGAAACTTAACAGTTAATCTGAGATTAACCAATCGTGAAAGAGGTTATTTGGTTGATGAGACTCTCTGGAGATATGCTCGGCACTACCATCAATCCTGGGTCACTGGAGATATGCTCGGCACTGCCATCAATCCTGGGTCACTGGAGACATGCTCGGCACTGCCATCAATCCTGGGTCACTGGAGATATGCTCGGCACTGCCATCAATCCTGGGTCACTGGAGATATGCTCGGCACTACCATCAATCCTGGGTCACTGGAGACATGCTCGGCACTGCCATCAATCCTGGGTCACTGGAGATATGCTCGGCACTACCATCAATCCTGGGTCACTGGAGATATGCTCGGCACTACCATCAATCCTGGGTCACTGGAGATATGCTCGGCACTGCCATCAATCCTGGGTCACTGGAGACATGCTCGGCACTGCCATCAATCCTGGGTCACTGGAGATATGCTCGGCACTGCCATCAATCCTGGGTCACTGGAGATATGCTCGGCACTGCCATCAATCCTGGGTCACTGGAGACATGCTCGGCACTGCCATCAATCCTGGGTCACTGGAGATATGCTCGGCACTGCCATCAATCCTGGGTCACTGGAGACATGCTCGGCACTGCCATCAATCCTGGGTCACTGGAGATATGCTCGGCACTGCCATCAATCCTGGGTCACTGGAGACATGCTCGGCACTGCCATCAATCCTGGGTCATTAATTCAGGTCTGCAGCATCTTTTCCTCTAGATTACATTTATTTCTGTTATTTAACCTTCCACAATTTTCACACCCTTGCATTTACTGGGGTTGAATTCTGGTAGGCATTATTCTGATTGATCTTGTAGGTTGTTCTGGTCCTTTTGTAGCCACGACTAATTGTCAGTATTAATAATTATTATTACTTTTGAATATGCATGCAGGTATACATTTGTCTGTATACTGGAAACAGTATGTATTAATGACCCTCTGTAGTGCATTCCTTATTATTCCTGTTTACTCCTATTTTTACTATACCTGAGTTACTTGGAAGTCAACTTGCACAGGAAAGCTTACGTAGAAAGTAGAACATAAAGTTGCCCTGAATAAAGATCTCCAACACTGTTCACACAGTATACAACATACAGTACAAAAGTGTTCACACAGTATACAACATACAGTACAACAGTGTTCACACAGTATACAACATACAGTACAACAGTGTTCACACAGTATACAACATACAGTACAACAGTGTTCACACAGTATACAACATACTGTACAACAGTGTTCACACAGTATACAACATACAGTACAACAGTGTTCACACAGTATACAACATACTGTACAACAGTATTCACACAGTATACAACATACTGTACAACAGTATTCACACAGTATACAACATACTGTACAACAGTATTCACACAGTATACAACATACTGTACAACAGTGTTCACACAGTATACAACATACTGTACAACAGTGTTCACACAGTATACAACATACTGTACAACAGTATTCACACAGTATACAACATACTGTACAACAGTATTCACACAGTATACAACATACTGTACAACAGTATTCACACAGTATACAACATACTGTACAACAGTGTTCACACAATATACAACATACAGTATAACAGTGTTCACACATTATACAACATACAGTACAACAGTGTTCACACAATATACAACATACTGTACAACAGTGTTCACACAGTATACAACATACAGTATAACAGTGTTCACACAGTATACAACATACTGTACAACAGTGTTCACACAGTATACAACATACAGTACAACAGTGTTCACACAGTATACAACATACAGTACAACAGTGTTCACACAGTATACAACATACAGTACAACAGTGTTCACACAGTATAACAGTGTTCACACAGTATACAACATACAGTACAACAGTGTTCACACAGTATAACAGTGTTCACACAGTATACAACATACAGTACAACAGTGTTCACACAGTATACAACATACAGTACAACAGTGTTCACACAGTATACAACATACATTACAAGGCAGGGCTAATAATAGTACAGAATTTGTAGTGTATTACCCCCAAGTTTTTATCCCAGAATCTTATAGGGTACAGACTCAGATGTGTTCTTGCTATACAATTATATGAAGACTATCACATTCTTCTCTCACCTACTTTCCTTCAGTATGTTCATCACAAACTTGTATCAGGTGTGTGAGTCAGGAGCTGCCGTCTCTAAACTTACGCTTGAGGTTCAGTAAGAGGTCACTTCTCTCCAAGTGATCAATCACTCAAGTTCTGATAATCTTTTTCGGTAACTTAAATATTATGTATGTCAGTAATATTGGTCTGGTGTTTAACACTTCCTAACTTCTTTGTTTTTCAATATTGGGATTGAATTCACTGTCTTCTGGTTGCCTTACATTCCTTCATTTATTTTAGATTTTAGCACTCTCTCTCTCTCTCTCTCTCTCTCTCTCTCTCTCTCTCTCTCTCTCTCTCTCTCTCTCTCTCTCTCTCTCTCTCTCTCTCTCTCTCTCTCTCTCTCTCTCTCTCTCTTTATTTTTTTACACAGGGTTTGACAAGTTTAAGGCTCCCTAGCTTTATTGACAAGCTATTTACAGGTTCAGGATTCCTAACTTTATTGGCAAGCTAAGAGCTGTTACCTACATCAGCTCATTTGAAAACATTTTTATTGTTATGAGACATACAAGTAGGGAACAGGATGAAGTTGGAGCCATCTGTGGGCCAGCATTTTCATGTGATCAACTGACTTTATCTCGTTGACATCATTATGCTGTACGAATGTGTTCCATACTCGAGTCATCTTGGGTATATATGATCTCAGATGAAGTGGTGTTCTGGAGAAGGGTACAGCCAGAGTGAAGTTGCTGCTTTCTGCCCGTCTTGTGGCATAAAAGCTGGTTTCACGCTGTCTCTCTCTGTCTCTCTCTATCTGTCTGTCTGTCTGTCTGTCTGTCTCTCTCTCTCTCTCTCTCTCTCTCTCTCTCTCTCTCTCTCTCTCTCTCTCTCTCTCTCTCTCTCTCTCTCTCTCTCTCTCTCTCTCTCTCTCTCCCTCTCTCGCTCTGTCTTTCAGAGTTCCCCTTGACACCTTGTCAGGTTTCACTCTATTTAATCTAACCAACAAACTTAAAAGTGTCTTCACCATATTCTTCCTTATGGGAACGGGTCACAATTTAATTCGCTGGTGTTTCTGTTTCTACTGACACCGCTTCTTTAAATCACAGACTTTGTTGTTTCTTTTCAGCTTTCCATTTTTTTTCAATCTTAATGCTTTGTGTTTTGCTGTCACCTGTAATGTGATGTTGTTGTGTTATTCTTGTAAAACAGATTCGGTTCAGAACTGACATTTCCTGTTACAATTTGCAGTGCAACTTCTCGCTCATGCATTTTCGCTTCTTGCTTTTCTGCTGACTTTATTTCTCTCTGCATCTCTGGCCGAACTATGGGCTCTCTTTGTTTTTATTATTGTTTCTTTTTCTATTAGGCCTCACACAATTTTCCTGCTAGGAACTCGATCATCGTATTCTGGAACTCGATCATCCAGAGGTGTGGATGGCATTGAATTATTGTTCATTATGGGAAAATTTGAGTGGGCCTCAAGTTGAGCTTGACAAGGGCTGCTTTACTTGTTTGATCTTTTACCTTGTCTTCAAGAACGCTTTATGCCTCGAGAGTCTATTTAGAGCAACGTCAAATTACATGGTAAGTTTGACTTGGCATCGTTTGCCCCGGGAGTGCTTCTCCATCCTGTAAAATATATACATCTGCTCTAATTCCTCTTGTCCGAGTGTTCACTCAAACAAAAATTTATTATTTTTTGTTTCTGTTCTTTTCATCTTTTACTTTAAGATTAAGCACAGACCTTCTAAAACCCACAGATTATCAGTAACTTCCTGCTTTATTCTCGTTCTTGTAGTCCCCACCATATTGCTTTGTTGTGTTCACTACATCTCACTCTCCTCTCTTAACTCTTATGCATAACGGTCTAATATGAGCATCTCTACTAAAGTATTCTTCTTTCATAATTTAGATCTGATTCCTCTGCTCCTGCATTGTTCTTTCATTTATCCCTTGTATCAGAAATCTTTCATAGAAGGATAGACTGAGGGCACTGAATCTGCACTCTCTAGAAAGGCGTAGAATTAGGGGATTAGGGGATGGAAAGCTAGAATAAATAATGGGGTTGTAAATAACGTGCTAAAAATATCTATCGAAAACAGAGCTCTCAGCAGTGTGTTTGCGTTGGAAAATATTATATTTAGAAAGGATATAGGAAAACATTGGTTTCCTAACATAGTTGTGGATGAGTGGAACAAACTCCCAGGTAGCGTCATTGAAGTTACAACCTTGTGTGGCTCTAAAAATAGGTAAGACACGTGTGTGCATGAGTTGGTGTGGGTGAGCGTGAGTTAGACCTACCTAGCTGGGTCTAGTAGGCCTGCAGCAGTGTTGCTTCTCAAGTAGAAGGAACACTGCTGTACCGCTCCTTCTTTCTAATGTGTTCTTTTCCATCATCCTCATTTTCTCCAGACTCCTCAGTTTTTTTATTTCGTTTTCTATTATTTCGGCTTTACCCGCAGCTGCATTTTTTCCTCCCATACTTTTTCACATATACTAACAGCGACAGTTTGTGGGAATAAGTCCCATAAGCATCATTAAGACATTCATTTAATAAAAGTCTGGATTGTGCACATATTCCATAATTTTTATTTTTACTTCTCTTTCAGTATATTAATAATTATTTTGAATATTTCTACGGTTTCCTTCTCATTTCTTGTCCATTTTGCTTTTAAAACCAACCCAAGATCTAAGTATCGCCTCTCATTGTCTTCACTCTATCTCCCGTTCCCACTATCTTCCCTTCCTTCCTAAAGAAAAGTGGCAGTACGCTGAGGTCAGTGGTTCAGTACGTCGAGGTCAGTGGTCACGTGAGGTAATACCTGTCCTAAGCTCTCTCGGAGTTAGCGTGGGGTGTTGCCGAGCACCATGGCTTGTTGTAGTGTTTTAGAATCTCAGGTTAAAGTGTTGAAGAAGGAGGTTCTACTTCTTCAGGAGTAAAATAGGAGGCTGAAGCTTCACCTAGATTGGTTTGAGAGTGAGTGTGAGATGGATGGAGCTGGTAAGGAGGAAATGGTCACCAGCAGTGAGAGTGGCAGTCGCTTTAAGTGGCAAGTGGTTCACAATTCAGTATTAAGGAAGATAAGGTGGATTGATAGAGAAGATGTGAAGGTAGAAAATCGATTCTCTGTTCTCCTGGATGAGTGTGCTTCAGTTGTTAGTGAGGTTAAAGGTATCACTGACTACCCTGCTAATCAAGATATGAATATTCTAATTGTAGGAGATTCTCACGTAAGATATATGGACCGTGCTTTTTGTGACAAAGATAGGAAGGTGGTGTTGGTGACACAGTCAGCAGTTTGGATAATTGTAGATCAATAGTTCAGAGAACCGACACGTTGATAAATTAGACACATGTGCAACTCTTGGGTATCTTTATTGAGGATTTTTTTTTTATCTCAATAAAGAAACCCAAGAGTTGCACATGTGTCTAATTTATCAGTTTGGATAATATTATGTCAGGTAATGGGAACAAACCCATTATCTGTCTTAGTGCTGGGGGTAATGACATTGGGAAGGGCAAGAGACAGGTGCTACTGGATAAGTACAGGTCAGCCATAGAAGTAGTCGGATCTAAGGGAGGGATCCCAGTCATATGCAGCATCTTGCCTAGAAAGGGAGTAGGCAATGAATGAATGTCTAGGGCAATTGGTATAAATTGTTGGCTAGACAGGTACTGCAAGGAACTTGCAATCCCATTCATTGACAACTGGGACAAATTCTATGGCAAATGTGATAGGTATGCAAGGGATGGGGTTCATCTCTCTGGGGATGGAGTGGTTGCATTAGCCAATTCGATTGGGAGGTTTAATTGATGACTTGTCTAGGACTTTAAACTGATAGATTATAGAGGTGTGGGTGTTTGTGGGAAACAATCAGGCTGCAGTATTAGGGTTGAAAACAGCAAATATTACCGGGATACCTCAGAGAAATGTTTAAAAGACAATATTCAAAATAAAGTTGCTAGTAAAGGCAAATCAACTGATCATCAAACAAATAGAGATAGTAGAGGGCAACGAGTGACTAGCTCCCTTAAGGTTTACTATACAAATAGTAGGAGTCTAAGAAATAAGATAGATGAGCTAAGATTACTTGCAAGTGCAGGTAATATAGATATTATTGCTATAACAGAGACCTGGTTCAACCTGAAAGATAGAGAAATGCCTTCTGAATGCAACATACAGGGTTATAAACTATTCCACACTGATAGGGTCAACAGGAAGGGTGGTGGAGTGGCGATGTATGTCAGAGATAATTTAAATTGTTGTCTTAGACATGATATAAGATTAGAAACATCGAACACAGAATCTGTTTGGCTACAGTTTCTCGAGGGTCGTGACAAATTAATTTTGGGTGTGATTTATAGGCCCCCAAACCTTGATAGGGAGTGCAGTAAGCTGTTATGGGACGAAATTCATAAGGCATCTAGATATGAAAATGTTGTGTTAATGGGAGATTTTAACTTTAGACAAATTGATTGGAACAATGTGACAGGAAATCTTGAGTCTAGTGACTTTCTTGATACGGTTCAGGATTGCTTTTTAAAACAGTTTGTGACAGAACCAACTAGAGGAAACAATCTGCTTGATTTGGTTCTTGCCAACAAAGAATCACTAATTAATAATCTTGAGGTTAATGATGAGCTTGGGGAAAGTGATCACAAATCACTTAGTTTCAATATATCATGGAATTACCCAGATAACTGCAATCAAATCTCTGTCCCAGACTTTCACTTGGCCGATTTCATGGGACTGAGAAATTACCTGGGTGGGCTAAATTGGGATGACCTGACTATGGGTCAGGGAGGTGATCTTGGTTGCCAATATGACGTTTTTCAGAGCATAGTTCTAGCTGCTCAGACAACTTTTATTCCGAGTAGGGAAATTAGATCTAACAAAAATGATCCCAAATGGATGAACAATAGATTAAAACATTTCATTGGTCAAAAGAGAGGCATATGTAGGCGTATCAAAAGAGGATGGGTAGTTAAGAAATCAATATATTCAATTAAAGAGAGAATTAAAGAAAGGAATAAAAAAGCAAAAAGGGATTATGAGGCTAAGGTCGCAAGGGATTCGAAGACTAACCCAAAAGGGTTCTTTCAGGTATACAGAAGTAAGATTAGGGACAAGATTGGCCCACTTAAGAGTAACTCTGGTCAGATCACTGACAGTGATAAGGATATGTGTGAAATTTTCAATACTTACTTCCTCTCAGTTTTTACCCAGGAAAATACTAGCGAAATTCCTGAAATAAGAGATTATGTAGAACAGGACGATAATAAACTATGCACGATTGCGGTAACTAGTGACATGGTCCTCAGACAAATAGAGAAATTAAAACCTAACAAATCCCCAGGTCCTGATGAACTGTTTGCAAGGGTGTTAAGGGAACGTAAAGAGGAACTTAGCATACCTTAGGCTAATCTTTTTCAACATATCACTATAAACTGGCATAGTGCCTGATAAGTGAAAAATGGCAAATGTAATACCTATTTACAAGGCAGGTGAGAGGTCCTTAGCTTCGAACTATAGACCAATAAGCCGTATCTCCATAGTGGGAAAATTTATGGAATCAATAATTGCCGAAGCAATTCGTAGCCATCTTGATAGGCATAAATTGATTAATGAATCTCAACACGGTTTTACAAAGGGGCGTTCCTGTCTTACGAATTTACTAACTTTTTTCACTAAGGTGTTTGAGGAGGTAGATCATGGTAATGAATATGATATTGTGTATATGGACTTCAGGGTAGAGGCATGGCTGACAAATAGACAGCAGAGAGTCTGCATAAATGTGGAGAAATCAGAATAGGGGCACGTCACAAGCGGTGTTCCTCAGGGGTCAGTGTTGGGCCCGTTGTTGTTCACAATTTACATAAACTACATAGATGAGGGAATAAATAGCGACATAAGCAAATTTGCTGATGACACCAAAACAGGCCGGCCAATTCATTCTAATGAGGACACTAGAGCACTCCAGGATGATTTGAATAGACTGATGCAATGGTCGGAGACGTGGCAGATGCAGTTTAATATTGACAAATGCAAAGTTCTAAATGTCGGACAGAAAAATAACCATGCCACATATAAACTAAATAATGTAGATATTAATACTACTGATTGCGAAAAGGATTTAGGAGTTCTGGTTAGTAATAATCTAAAACCAAGACAACATTACATTAGTGTTTGCAATAAAGCTAACAGAATTCTTGGCTTCATATCATATAGAACATAAGAACATAAGAACGAAGGAACACTGCAGAAGGCCTACTGGCCCATGCGAGGCAGGTCCAAGTCTCCTACCGGCTTAAGCCAATGCACCCAACCTAGTCAGGTCAGGTCACATTGACTTAAGGGAGGAACACGGCAACCGACCTGGTAGCACAAGCTATCAGGTCCAACTCACACCCACCCACATCCACTCATGTATTTATCCAACCTATTTTTAAAGCTACACAACGTTCTGGCCTCTATAACTGTACTTGGGAGTTTGTTCCACTCATCCACAACTCTATTACCAAACCAGTACTTTCCTATATCCTTCCTGAATCTGAATTTTTCCAACTTAAAACCATTGCTGCGAGTCCTGTCTAGGCTAGATATTTTCAGCACACTATTTACATCCCCTTTATTTATTCCTGTCTTCCATTTATACACCTCAATCATATCCCCCCTAATTCTACGTCTTTCTAGAGAGTGCAGATTCAGGGCCCTTAGTCTATCCTCATAGGGAAGGTTTCTGATACATGGGATCAACTTTGTCATCCTCCTTTGTACATTTTCCAGAGAATTTATATCCATTCTGTAATACGGTGACCAAAACTGTGCAGCATAATCTAAATGAGGCCTAACCAAGGATGTATAGAGTTGAAGAACAACCTGAGGACTCCTATTATTTATGCTTCTTGATATGAAGCCAAGGATTCTATTAGCTTTATTGCGAACACTTATGCACTGTTGTCTTGGTTTCAGATTACTGCTAACCAGAACTCCTAAATCTTTTTCGCAATCCGTAATATTAAGATCTACATTATTTAGTTTATATGTGGCATGGTTATTGTCCTGTCCAACATTTAGAACTTTGCATTTGTCTATATTAAACTGCATCTGCCACTTCTCCGACCACTGCATCAGTCTATTCAAATCTTCCTGGAGTGCTCGAATGTCCTCGTCAGAATGAATTCGACGGCCTATTTTGGTGTCATCGGCAAACTTGCCGATGTCGCTCTTTATGCCCTCATCTATGTCGTTTATGTAGATTGTGAACAGCAGGGGGCCCAACACTGACCCCTGTGGAACACCGCTCGTGACGCTTCCCCACTCTGATTTCTCCCCATTTATGCAAACTCTCTGCTGCCTATTTGTCAACCATGCCTCTATCCAGGAAAAAATTTCTCCTCCTATTCCATGTGCTTTAATTTTCCTCAATAGTCTCTGATGTGGGACCCTGTCAAAAGCCTTACTGAAGTCCATATACACAATATCATATTCATTACCATGATCTACCTCCTCAAATACCTTAGTGAAAAAAGTTAATAAATTCGTAAGGCAGGAACGCCCCTTTGTAAAACCATGCTGAGATTCGTTGATTAATTTATGCTTTTCAAGGTGGCTACGAACTGCCTCGGCAATTATTGATTCCATAAATTTTCCCACTATGGAGGTTAGGCTTATTGGTCTATAGTTCGAAGCTAAGGACCTGTCACCTGTTTTGAAAATAGGTATCACATTTGCCATTTTCCACTTATCTGGCACCATGCCAGTTTGTAGTGATATGTTGAAAAGATTAGCCAAAGGTGTGCTAAGCTCCTCTTTACATTCCTTTAGAACCCTTGCATACAGTTCATCAGGGCCTGGGGATTTGTTAGGTTTTAATTTATCTATTTGCCTAAGGACCATGTCACTTGTGACCCTAATCGTGCACAGTTTATTATCGTCCTGTTCTACATAATTTATCATTACTGGAATATCGCTGGTATCCTCCTGTGTAAAAACTGAGAGGAAGTATGTGTTAAAAATTCTACACATTTCCTTATCACTGTCAGTGAGCTGACCCGAGGAACTTTTGAGTGGGCCTATCTTGTCCCTGATCTTACTTCTGTATACCTGAAAGAATCCTTTTGGGTTAGTCTTCGATTCTCTTGCAACTTTAACCTCATAATCTCTTTTTGCTTTTCTAATTCCCTTTTTTATTTCTCTCTTTAACTGAATATATCGATTTCTTAATTGCCCCTCTCCTCTTTTGATTTGCCTATATATGCCTCTCTTTTGACCAATCAGATATTTTAATCTATTGTTCATCCATTTAGGATCATTTTTGTTTGATCTGATTTCCCTATTTGGAACATAATTTGACTGAGCAGCTAGAACTATGCCCTGGAAAGCATCATATCGGCAACCATCACCACCTACCTGACCCTTAGTCAGGTCATTCCAGTTCAGCCCACCTAAGTAATTTTTCAGTCCTATGAAATCAGCCAAGCGAAAGTCAGGGACGGAGACTTGATTGCCATTATTAGGGGAATTCCATGATATATTAAAACTGAGTGATTTGTGATCACTTTCCCCAAGCTCATCATTAACCTCAAGATTATTAATTAGTGTTTCCCTACTGGCAAGAACCAAGTCAAGGAGGTTATTTCCCCTAGTTGGCTCTGTCACAAACTGTTTTAAAAAACAATCCTGGATCGTATCAAGAAAGTCACCTGACTCTAAATTTCCTGTCAAATTGCTCCAGTCAATCTGTCTATAGTTGAAATCTCCCATTAGCACAACATTTTCGTATGTAGATGCCTTACGAATTTCGTCCCATAGAAGTTTACTGCACTCCCTATCAAGATTTGGGGCCCTGTAAATCACACCCAAAATTAGTTTTTCTCGGCCCTCGAGAAGCTGTAACCAAACAGATTCAGTGGCTGACGCTTCTAATTTAATATCTTGTCTAACACAACAATTTAAATTGTCTCTGACATACATCGCTACTCCACCACCTTTCCTGTTGACCCTGTCAGTGTGGAATAATTTATAGCCTTGTATGTGACATTCAGAGGGCATCTCTCTATCTTTCAGATTGAGCCAGGTCTCTGTTATAGCAATAATATCTATGTTTCCTGCACTTGCAATTAATCTTAGCTCATCTATCTTATTTCTTACACTCCTGCTATTAGTATAGTAAACCTTAAGGGAGCTAGTCCCTTGCTGCCCTCTGCTGTCCCCCTTTGTTTGCTGACCTGATCTATTGTCTTTATTTATAACTTCATGCTGAATGCCTTTTATACATTTACTGTTTCCAACCCTAGTGTTGCAACCTGCTTGTTTCCCACACACACCCATACCTCTATCTTCCATCAGTTTAAAATCATAGGCATTTCACCAATGGCCTTCTCAATCGAGTCTGCAAGTGCTACCACCCCTGCCCCAGAGAGATGTACCCCATCCCTTGCATACATATCATGTTTGCCATAAAAGTTGTTCCAGTTGTCAATGAATGGGATTGCAAGTTCCTTGCAGTATCTGTCTAGCCAGCAATTTACACCAATTGCCCTAGACAACCATTCATTTCCTACTCCCCTTCTAGGCAAGATGCTACATATGATTGGGATCCCTCCCTTAGACTTAATGAAATCTATAGCTGACCTGTACTTATCTAGCAGCTCTTCTCTCCTACCCTTCCCAATATCATTTCCACCAGCACTGAGACAGATAATGGGCTTGTTCCCATTACCTGACATGATATTATCCAGCCTGTTGACAATGTCCCCAACACCAGCTCCAGGGAAGCACACTCTATCTCTCATCTTCTTATTCCTATTACAAAAAGCACGGTCAATATATCTTACCTGAGAGTCAC
The DNA here is from genome assembly GCF_038502225.1 of Cherax quadricarinatus. NCBI lineage: Eukaryota > Metazoa > Arthropoda > Malacostraca > Decapoda > Parastacidae > Cherax > Cherax quadricarinatus. Next base: position 12,101 of record NW_027197899.1, read on the forward strand.
CAACCACAAGAATGCGCTTACCTCCATTAGCAGGGGCAGTAGTACCCTTACCTTCACTGGCCACTGAAGTACATTCATCCTGAAGAACAGAGAAGCGATTTCCTACCTTCAGATCTTCACTCTTAACTTTCCTTACTCTGATGCGCCTCCCATTACTGTGAACCACTCGCCACTTGTAGCAGGTGCTGGGCTGCACCTCACTGCTGGTAGCCGTTGCTACCTCCCCAACTACAGCCTCCTCACAGCGAGAGACAGACTGCACCTCACTGCTAGAAGCCTCATTCCCCACAACTCCAGCCACCTCACACTCTCTCCCAGACCCATTGAGGTGGACCTTCAGCCTCCTAATCCTGGAGAAGCAAGACCTCCTCCTTCAACTCTCCAACCTCAATTTTTAAAACACTGCAGAAGCAAGCCATGCTTTGTAACCATCCACGCTAATCCCCAAAGCAGCTCAGGGTCTGTGACCTCACGTGACGACTGACCACTGGCGTTCCTGTCTTACGAATTTACTAACTTTTTCACTAGTGTTTGAGGAGGTAGATCATGGTAATGAATATGATATTGTGTATATGGCCTTCAGTAAGGCTTTCGATAGGGTTCCACACCAGAGGCTATTGAGGAAACTTAAGGCACACAGAAATGGAGAAATTTTTTCCTGGGTAGAGGCATGGTTGACAAATAGGCAGCAGAGAGTTTGCATAAATGGGGAGAAATCAGAATGGGGGCACGTCACAAGCGGTGTTCCATAGGGGTCAGTGTTGGTCCCATTGTTGCTCACAATTTACATAAACAACATAGATGAGGGAATAAATAGCGACATAAGCAAATTTGCTGATGACACCAAAATAGGCCGTCCAATTCATTCTAATGAGGACACTAGAGCACTCCAGGATGATTTGAATAGACTGATGCGATGGTCGGAGAAATGACAGATGCAGTTTAACACAGACAAATGCAAAGTTCTAAATGTTGGACAGGAAAATAGCCATGCCACATATAAACTAAATAATGTAGATCTTAATACTACTGATTGCGAAAAGGATTTAGGAGTTCTGGTTAGCAGTAATCTGAAACCAAGACAACAGTGCATTAGTGTTCGCAATAAAGCTAACAGAATTTTTGGCTTCATATCTAGAAGTATAAATAATGGAAGTCTTCAGATTGTTCTTCAACTCTATATATCCTTGGTTTAAGCCTCATTTAGCCTATGCTGCTCAGTTCTGGTCACCGTATTACAGAATGGATATAAATGCTCTGGAAAACGTACAGAGGAGGATGGCAAAGATGATCCCATGTATCAGAAATGTTCCCTATGAGGATAGACTGAGGTTCCTGAATCTGCACTCTTTCGAAAGGCGTAGAATTAGGGGATATGTGATGGAATTATATAAATGGAAAACAGGAATAAATAAAGGAGATGTAAATAGCGTGCTAAAAATTTCCAGCCAAGACAGGACTCGCAGCAATGGTTTCAAGTTGGAAAAATTCAGATTCAGGAAGGATATATTAAAGCACTGGTTTGGTAATAGAGTTGTGGATGAGTGGAACAAACTCGTGTACTCACCTATTTGTACTCACCTAGTTGTGGTTGCAGAGGTCGAGTCTCAGCTTCTGGCCCCGCCTCTTCACTGATCGCTACTAGGTCTCTCTCCCTGCTCCCGTGAGCTTTCTCATATCTTTCCTTAAAGCTATGTATAGATTCTGCCTCCACTACATCTCTTTCCAGACTATTCCACTTCCTGGCAACTCTATGACTGAAGAAATACATCCCTGTGGTTCATTTGTGTCTTCAACTTCCAACTGTGACCCCTTGTTGCTATGTCCCATTCTGGAACATCCTGTCTCTGTCCACCTTTTCTATTCCTCTCAGTAATTTATATGTTGTTATCATGTCCCCCCTATCTCTCCTGTCTTCCAGTGTCGTCAGGTTGATTCCTCATAACCTCTCCTTGTAGGACATACCCCTTAGCTCCGGGGCTACTTTTGTTGCAGACCTCTGCACTCTCTCTAGTTTCTTTACGTGCTTGGCTAGGTGTGGGTTCCAAACTGGTGCTGCATACTCCAATATGGGCCTAACGTACACGGTGTACAGGGTCCTGAACGATTCCTTATTAAGATGTCGGAATGCTGTTCTGAGGTTTGCTAGGCGCCCATATGCTGCAGCAGTTATTTGGTTGATGTGCGCTTCAGGAGATGTGCCGGTGTTATACTCACCCCAAGATCTTTTTCCTTGAGTGAGGTTTGTAGTCTCTGGCCCCCTAGACTGTACTCCGTCTGCGGTCTTCTTTGCCCTTCCCCAATCTTCATGACTTTGCACTTGGTGGGATTGAACTCCAGGAGCCAATTGCTGGACCAGGTCTGCAGCCTGTCCAGATCCCTTTGTAGTTCTGCCTGGTCCTCATCGATTGAATTCTTCTCATCAACTTCCATCTGCAAACAGGGACACTTCTGAGTCTATTCCTTCCGTCATGTCGTTCACAAATACCAGAAACAGTGTGACCCCGCTGTGTGTGTGTGTGTGTGTGTGTGTGTGTGTGTGTGTGTGTGTGTGTGTGTGTGTGTGTGTGTGTGTGTGTGTACTCACCTAGTTGTACTCACCTAGTTGAGGTTGCGGGGGTCGAGTCCGAGCTCCTGGCCCCGCCTCTTCACTGATCGCTACTAGGTCACTCTCCCTGAGCCGTGAGCTTTATCGTACCTCTGCTTAAAGCTATGTATGGATCCTGCCTCCACTACATCGCTTCCCAAACTATTCCACTTACTGACTACTCTGTGGCTGAAGAAATACTTCCTAACATCCCTGTGATTCATCTGTGTCTTTAGCTTCCAACTGTGTCCCCTTGTTACTGTGTCCAATCTCTGGAACATCCTGTTTTTGTCCACCTTGTCAATTCCTCTCAGTATTTTGTATGTCGTTATCATGTCCCCCCTATCTCTCCTGTCCTCCAGTGTCGTCAGGTTGATTTCCCTTAACCTCTCCTCGTAGGACATACCTCTTAGCTCTGGGACTAGTCTTGTTGCAAACCTTTGCACTTTCTCTAGTTTCTTTACGTGCTTGGCTAGGTGTGGGTTCCAAACTGGTGCCGCATACTCCAATATGGGCCTAACGTATACGGTGTACAGGGTCCTGAACGATTCCTTATTAAGATGTCGGAATGCTGTTCTGAGGTTTGCTAGGCGCCCATATGCTGCAGCAGTTATTTGGTTGATGTGCGCTTCAGGAGATGTGCCTGGTGTTATACTCACCCCAAGATCTTTTTCCTTGAGTGAGGTTTGTAGTCTCTGACCCCCTAGACTGTACTCCGTTTGCGGCCTTCTTTGCCCTTCCCCAATCTTCATGACTTTGCACTTGGTGGGATTGAACTCCAGGAGCCAATTGCTGGACCAGTTCTGCAGCCTGTCCAGATCCCTTTGTAGTTCTGCCTGGTCTTCGATCGAGTGTATTCTTCTCATCAACTTCACGTCATCTGCAAACAGGGACACCTCAGAGTCTATTCCTTCCGTCATGTCGTTCACAAATACCAGAAACAGCACTGGTCCTAGGACTGACCCCTGCGGGACCCCGCTGGTCACAGGTGCCCACTCTGACACCTCGCCACGTACCATGACTCGCTGCTGTCTTCCTGACAAGTATTCCCTGATCCATTGTAGTGCCTTCCCTGTTATCCCTGCTTGGTCCTCCAGTTTTTGCACCAATCTCTTGTGTGGAACTGTGTCAAACGCCTTCTTGCAGTCCAAGAAAATGCAATCCACCCACCCCTCTCTCTCTTGTCTTACTGCTGTCACCATGTCATAGAACTCCAGTAGGTTTGTGACACAGGATTTCCCGTCCCTGAAACCATGCTGGCTGCTGTTGATGAGATCATTCCTTTCTAGGTGTTCCACCACTCTTCTCCTGATAATCTTCTCCATGATTTTGCATACTATACATGTCAGTGACACTGGTCTGTAGTTTAATGCTTCATGTCTGTCTCCTTTTTTAAAGATTGGGACTACATTTGCTGTCTTCCATGCCTCAGGCAATCTCCCTGTTTCGATAGATGTATTGAATATTGTTGTTAGGGGTACACATAGCGCCTCTGCTCCCTCTCTCAATACCCATGGGGAGATGTTATCTGGCCCCATTGCCTTTGAGGTATCTAGCTCACTCAGAAGCCTCTTCACTTCTTCCTCGGTTGTGTGCACTGTGTCCAGCACTTGGTGGTGTGCCCCACCTCTCCGTCTTTCTGGAGTCCCTTCTGTCTCCTCTGTGAACACTTCTTTGAATCTCTTGTTGAGTTCTTCACATACTTCCCGGTCATTTCCTGTTGTCTCTCCTCCTTCCTTCCTTAGCCTGATTACCTGGTCCTTGACTGTTGTTTTCCTCCTGATGTGGCTGTACAACAGTTTCGGGTCAGATTTGGCTTTCGCTGCTATGTCATTTTCATATTGTCTTTGGGCCTCCCTTCTTATCTGTGCATATTCATTTCTGGCTCTACGACTGTTCTCCTTATTCTCCTGGGTCCTTTGCCTTCTATATTTCTTCCATTCCCTAGCACACTTGGTTTTTGCCTCCCTGCACCTTTGGGTAAACCATGGGCTCATCCTGGCTTTTTCATTACTCCTGTTACCCTTGGGTACAAACCTCTCCTCAGCCTCCTTGCATTTTATTGCTACATATTCCATCATCTCATTAACTGGTTTCCCTGCCAGTTCTCTGTCCCACTGAACCCCGTTCAGGTAGTTCCTCATTCCTGTGTAGTCCCCTTTCTTGTAGTTTGGCTTCATTCGTCCTGGCCTTCCTGCTTCTCCCTCCACTTGTAGCTCTACTGTGTATTCGAAGCTTACAACCACATGGTCACTGGCCCCAAGGGGTCTTTCATATGTGATGTCCTCGATATCTGCACTACTGAAGGTGAATACTAAGTCCAGCCTTGCTGGTTCATCCTCTCCTCTCTCTCTTGTAGTGTCCCTTACGTGTTGGTACATGAAGTTCTCCAGTACCACCTCCATCATCTTAGCCCTCCAAGTATCTTGGCCCCCATGTGGGTCCAAGTTCTCCCAATCTATCTCCTTGTGGTTAAAGTCACCCATGATCAGGAGCTTTGCCCTGCATGCATGAGCTCTTCTGGCCACTCTAGCTAGTGTGTCAACCATCGCTCTATTGCTCTCGTCGTACTCTTGCCTTGGCCTCCTGCTGTTCTGTGGTGGGTTATACATCACTGCTATTACCACCTTGGGACCTCCAGAGTGAAGTGTTCCCACTATGTAATCACTTTCTTCTCCGCTATCTTCTCTCTCCAGCTCATCAAAATTCCAGCGATTTTTGATCAGCAACGCCACTCCTCCACCCCCCCTGTTCCCTCTGTCTTTCCTCAGGATTTGGTATCCCGTTGGAAAGATGGCATCTGTTATCATACC
>NW_027197899.1:22500-52778 GCF_038502225.1 Cherax quadricarinatus
CTTCTGATCAACCTGCCATAAACAAAGCCACAAAGAATAAAATTATAACTCAAATCTTGCGTCTTTTCCAATACGTGTTGACAACGACAGAGCTTCGTGTCTGGTCTTGAAAACAATGCATAATAACGAGTGTCGAGAGCCTATTACGGTTTATATTATGTGATACAACTTGTGGGTAATGCAAGAAAATTCTCATTATGGGAAGGAAAAAATGTATCGTTAATGCAAACGGCTCTATTAAAACCTACTTGACTGGCAAAGAGGCCGTTTACATGTTGGGAAGCAGAAAGTACTGGTAATGCAGGAGAAGAGACTCTCAAGTGACATTACAGAACCCATCCTTGCTACTTACCTTCACCTAAATAGCTAGGTAGCTACTACTATCCCATGACGGGATTCCATCCCACCTGCCTACCACCATCCCAATTAACTACTCCTTTCTACTGCGGGACATCACCCAGGCTGGGTACCGCCATCTCATACCTTACCTTGGATGAGTTTCGAGAGTTTCACTACTCTCGGAGCCATGCCATGAGCCAGGCTCGTCTGGCGCTTGCCTGGTCAGGGCAAAGCCATGCTAAAACTCAGTTTTTGGTGACTACCACCATTCATCCTGGCTACTATATTCCTCCCAACTAAAACCAACCCCGCAATGAGAGACAACTCATTTGCTGCCTACGCTCAACCGGCAACATCAATTACTCCGCCTCAGCCCGGTCCTAGGCCTTCCTATCGATGGCCTGATCAATCAGATTGTTGGTGCTAGCCGTACGCAGTCCAACGTTTGCATCGAAACCCGGCTGATCAGGAAATGATTTTAGAAAATTGTCTAGCTCCCCCTCCAAGATAGCTACGGGTTTATTAGTAATTCTCCTTACGAAGGAATCGAGGTTGTTTTGGTCCCTTTACACTTACTGAGGCATTTCATGTTTTTCATTAGGATATTTTACACCGTTTTTTGTAGGAAATTGCTTGGGTGTGCAGGACTGGGATCAATCCCTCGAGAATCTGTATTTTATTCACAAATAGCTACATTACATATTACAGCAGACACTGTGGGTTAGTGTGGTGATGGTTAGTGTGGTGAAGGTTAGTTTGGTGAATGTTAGTGTGGTGAAGGTTAGTGTGGTGAAGGTTAGTGTGGTGAAGGTTAGTGTGGTGAAGGTTAGTGTGGTGAAGGTTAGTGTGGTGAAGGTTAGTGTGGTGAAGGTTAGTGTGGTGAAGGTTAGTGTGGTGAAGGTTAGTGTGGTGAAGGTTAGTGTGGTGAAGGTTAGTGTGGTGAAGGTTAGTGTGGTGAAGGTTAGTGTGGTGAAGGTTAGTGTGGTGAAGGTTAGTGTGGTGAAGGTTAGTGTGGTGAAGGTTAGTGTGGTGAAGGTTAGTGTGGTGAAGGTTAGTGTGGTGAAGGTTAGTGTGTAGAAGGTTAGTGAGGTGTAGGTTAGTGTGGTGAAGGTTAGTGTGGTGAACGTTAGTGTGGTGAAGTTTAGTGTGGTGAAGGTTAGTGTGGTGAAGGTTAGTGTCGTGAAGGTTAGTGTGGTGAAGTTTAGTGTGGTGAACGTTAGTGTGGTGACGGTTAGTGTGGTGAAGGTTAGTGTGGTGAAGGTTAGTGTGGTGAAGGTTAGTGTGGTGAAGGTTAGTGTGGTGAAGGTTAGTTTGGTGAAGGTTAGTGTGGTGAAGATTAGTGTGGTGAAGGTTAGTGTGGTGAAGGTTAGTGCTGTGAAGGTTAGTGTGGTGAAGGTTAGTGTGGTGAAGGTTAGTGTGGTGAAGGTTAGTGTGGTGAACGTTAGTGTGGTGAACGTTAGTGTGGTGAACGTTAGTGTAGTGAAGGTTAGTGTGGTGAAGGTTAGTGTGGTGAAGGTTAGTGTGGTGAAGGTTAGTGTGGTGAAGGTTAGTGTGGTGAAGGTTAGTGTGGTGAAGGTTAGTGTGGTGAAGGTTAGTGTGGTGAAGGTTAGTGTGGTGAAGGTTAGTGTGGTGAAGGTTAGTGTGGTGAAGGTTAGTGTGGTGAAGGTTAGTGTGGTGAAGGTTAGTGTGGTGATGGTTAGTGTGGTGAAGGTTAGTGTGGTGAAGGTTAGTGTGGTGAAGTTTAGTGTGGTGAAGGTTAGTGTGGTGAAGGTTAGTGTGGTGAAGGTTAGTGTGGTGAAGGTTAGTGTGGTGAAGGTTAGTGTTGAGTGTGGTGAAGGTTAGTGTGGTGAAGGTTAGTGTGGTGAAGGTTAGTGTGGTGAAGGTTAGTGTGGTGAAGGTTAGTGTGGTGAAGGTTAGTGTGGTGAAGGTTAGTGTGGTGATGGTTAGTTTGGTGAAGGTTAGTGTGGTGATGTTTCGTGTGGTGTTGGTTTGTGTGGTGAACGTTAGTGTGGTGAAGGTTAGTGTGGTGAAGGTTAGTGTGGTGAAGGTTAGTGTGGTGAAGGTTAGTGTGGTGAAGGTTAGTGTGGTGAAGGTTAGTGTGGTGAAGGTTAGTGTGGTGAAGGTTAGTGTGGTGAAGGTTAGTGTGGTGAAGGTTAGTGTGGTGAAGGTTAGTGTGGTGAAGGTTAGTGTGGTGAAGGTTAGTGTGGTGAAGGTTAGTGTGGTGTGTGGTGAAGGTTAGTGTGGTGAAGGTTAGTGTGGTGAAGGTTAGTGTGGTGAAGGAGTGTGGTGTTAGTGTGGTGAAGGTTAGTGTGGTGAAGGTTAGTGTGGTGAAGGTTAGTGTGGTGAAGGTTAGTGTGGTGAAGGTTAGTGTGGTGAAGGTTAGTGTGGTGAAGGTTAGTGTGGTGAAGGTTAGTGTGGTGAAGGTTAGTGTGGTGAAGGTTAGTGTGGTTAAGGTTAGTGTGGTGAAGGTTAGTGTGGTGAAGGTTAGTGTGGTGAAGGTTAGTGTGGTGAAGGTTAGTGTGGTGAAGGTTAGTGTGGTGATGGTTAGTGTGGTGATGGTTAGTGTGGTGAAGGTTAGTGTGGTGAATGGTTAGTATGGTGAGGGTTAGTGTGGTGATGGTTAGTGCGGTGATAGTTATTGTGGTGATGATTAGTGTGGTGAAGGTTAGTGTAGGTGAAGGTTAGTGTGGTGAAGGTTAGTGTGGTGAAGGTTAGTGTGGTGAAGGTTAGTGTGGTGATGGTTAGTGTGGTGAAGGTTAGTGTGGTGAAGGTTAGTGTGGTGAAGGTTAGTGTGGTGAAGGTTAGTGTGGTGAATGTTAGTGTGGTGATGGTTAGTATGGTGATTGTTAGTGTGGTGATGGTTAGTGTGGTGAAGGTTAGTGTGGTGAAGGTTAGTGTGGTGAAGGTTAGTGTGGTGATGGTTAGTGTGGTGAAGGTTAGTGTGGTGAAGGTTAGTGTGGTGAAGGTTAGTGTGGTGAAGGTTAGTGTGGTGAATGTTAGTGTGGTGATGGTTAGTGTGGTGATGGTTAGTGTGGTGATGGTTAGTGTGGTGATGGTTAGTGTGGTGATGGTTAGTACGGTGATGGTTAGTGTGGTGACTGTTAGTGTGGTGATGGTTAGTATGGAGATGGTTAGTGTTGTGATGGTTAGTGTGGTGATGGTTAGTGTGGTGATGATTAGTGTGGTGATGGTTAGTGTGGTGATGGTTAGTGTGGTGATGGTCAGTGTCGTGATGGTCAGTGTGGTGATGGTTAGTGTGGTGATGGTTAGTGTGGTGATGGTTAGTGTGGTGATGGTTAGTGTGGTGATGGTTAGTGTGGTGATGGTTAGTGTGGTGATGGTTAGTGTGGTGATTGTTAGTGTGGTGATGGTTAGTGTGGTGATGGTTAGTGTGGTGATGGTTAGTGTGGTGATGGTTAGTGTGGTGATGGTTAGTGTGGTCCTAGTTTGGTGATGGTTAGTGTGGTGATGGTTAGTGTGGTGATGGTTAGTGTGGTGATGGTTAGTGTGGTGATGGTTAGTGTGGTGATGGTTAGTGTGGTGATGGTTAGTGTGCTGTGATTAGTGTGGTGATGGTTAGTGTGGTGATGGTTAGTGTGGTGAGTGTGGTGATGGTCAGTGTGGTGATGGTTAGTGTGGTGATGGTTAGTGTGGTGATGGTTAGTGAGGTGGTCGTTAGGTGGTAGTGTGGTGATGGTTAGTGTGGTGATGGTTAGTGTTAGTTGTGATGGTGATGGTGATGGCTAGTGTGGTGATGGTTAGTGTGGTTAGTTAGTGGTGATGGTTAGTGTGGTGACGGTTAGTATGGTGATGGTTAGGTTAGTGTGGTGATGGTTAGTGTGGTGATGGTTAGTGTGGTGATGGTTAGTGTGGTGATGGTTAGTGTTGTGATGGTTAGTGTGGTGATGGTTTGTGTGGTGTTGGTTAGTGTGGTGATGGTTAGTGTGGTGATGGTTAGTGTCGTGATGGTTAGTGTCGTGGTTGTTAGTGTCGTGATGGTTAGTGTGGTGATGGTTAGTGTGGTGATGGTTAGTGTGGTGATGGTTAGTGTGGTGAAGGTTAGTGTGGTGATGGTTAGTGTGGTGATGGTTAGTGTGGTGATGGTTAGTGTGGTGATGGTTAGTGTGGTGATGGTTAGTGTGGTGATGGTTAGTGTGGTGATGGTTAGTGTGGTGATGGTTAGTGTGGTGATGGTTAGTGTGGTGATGGTTAGTATGGTGATGGTTAGTGTGGTGATGGTTAGTGTGGTGATGGTTAGTATGGTGATGGTTAGTGTGGTGGTCAGTGTGGTGATGGTTAGTGTGGTGATGGTTAGTGTGGTGATGGTTAGTGTGGTGATGGTTAGTGTGGTGATGGTTAGTGTGGTAATGGTTAGTGTGGTGATGGTTAGTGTGGTGATGGTTAGTGTGGTGATGGTTAGTGTGGTGATGGTTAGTGTGGTGATGTGTCGGGTTAGTGTGGTGAGCTGATAGGCGGTTAGTGTCGGTGAGCTGGTAGACGGTTAGTGTCGGTGTTAACAGCTGATAGGCGCAGTGATCAGTGTGTCGGTGTTAACAGCTGATAGGTGCAGTGATCAATGTGTCGGTGTTAACAGCTGGCAGACGCAGTGATCAGTGTGTCGGTGTTAACAGGTGGTAGGCGCAGTGATCAGTGTGTCGGTATTAACAGCTTGTAGGCGCAGTGATCAGTGTGTCGGTGTTAACAGCTGGTGGGCGCATTGATCAGTGCGTCGGTGTTAACAGCTGATAGGCGCAGTGATCAGTGTGTCGGTGTTAACAGCTGGTAAGCGCAGTGATCAGTGTGTCGGTGTTAACAGCTGATAGGCGCAGTGATCAGTGTGTCGTTGTTAACAGCTGATAGGCGCAGTGATCAGTGTGTCGGTGTTAACAGCTGATAGGCGCAGTGATCAGTGTGTCGGTGTTAACAGCTGATAGGCGCAGTGATCAGTGTGTCGGTGTTAACAGCTGATAGGCACAGTGATCAGTGTGTCGATGTTAACAGCTGATAGGCGCAGTGATCAGTGTGTAGTGTGTTAACAGCTGATGGGCACAGTGATCAGTGTGTCGGTGTTAACAGCTGATAGGCGCAGTGATCAGTGTGTCGGTGTTAACAGCTGATAGGCGCAGTGATCAGTGTTTCGGTGTTAACAGCTGATAGGCACAGTGATCAGTGTGTCTGTGTTAACAGCTGATAGGCGCAGTGATCAATGTGTCGGTGTTAACAGCTGATAGGCGCAGTGATCAGTGTGTCGGTGTTAACAGCTGATTGGCTCAGTGATCAGTGTGTCGGTGTTAACAGCTGATAGGCGCAGTGATCAGAGTGTCGGTGTTAACAGCTGATAGGCGCAGTGATCAGTGTGTCGGTGTTAACAGCTGATAGGCGCAGTGATCAGTGTGTCGGTGTTAACAGCTGATAGGCGCAGTGATCAGTGTGTCGGTGTTAACAGCTGATTGGCGCAGTGATCAGTGTGTCGGTGTTAACAGCTGATACGCGCAGTGATCAGTGTGTCGGTGTTAACAGCTGATAGGCGCAGTGATCAGTGTGTCGGTGTTAACAGCTGATTGGCGCAGTGATCAGTGTGTCGGTGTTAACAGCTGATAGGCGCAGTGATCAGTGTGTCGTTGTTAACAGCTGATAGGCGCAGTGATCAGTGTGTCGGTGTTAACAGCTGATAGGCGCAGTGATCAGTGTGTCGGTGTTAACAGCTGATAGGCGCAGTGATCAGTGTGTCGGTGTTAACAGCTGATAGGCGCAGTGATCAGTGTGTCTGTGTTAACAGCTGATAGGCGCAGTGATCAGTGTGTCGGTGTTAACAGCTGATAGGCGCAGTGATCAGTGTGTCGGTGTTAACAGCTGATAGGCGCCGTGATCAGTGTGTCAGTGTTAACAGCTGATAGGCGCAGTGATCAGTGTGTCGGTGTTAACAGCTGATAGGCGCAGTGATCAGTGTGTCGGTGTTAACAGCTGATAGGCGCAGTGATCAGTGTGTCGGTGTTAACAGCTGATAGGCGCAGTGATCAGTGTGTCGGTGTTAACAGCTGAGAGGCGCAGTGATCAGTGTGTCGGTGTTAACAGCTGATAGGCGCAGTGATCAGTGTGTCGGTGTTAACAGCTGATAGGCGCAGTGATCAGTGTGTCGGTGTTAACAGCTGATAGGCGCAGTGATCAGTGTGTCGGTGTTAACAGCTGATAAGCGCAGTGATCAGTGTGTCGGTGTTAACAGCTGATAGGCGCTGTGATCAGTGTGTCGGTGTTAACAGCTGATATTCGCAGTGATCAGTGTGTCGGTGTTAACAGCTCATAGGCGCAGTGATCAGTGTGCCGGTGTTAACAGCTGGTAGGCGCAGTGATCAGTGTGTCGGTGTTAACAGCTGATAGGCGCAGTGATCAGTGTGTCGGTGTTAACAGCTGATAGGCGCAGTGATCAGTGTGTCGGTGTTAACAGCTGATAGGCGCAGTGATCAGTGTGTCGGTGTTAACAGCTGATAGGCGCAGTGATCAGTGTGTAGTGTGTTAACAGCTGATAGGCACAGTGATCAGTGTGTCGGTGTTAACAGCTGATAGGCACAGTGATCAGTGTGTCGGTGTTAACAGCTGATAGGCGCCGTGATCAGTGTGTCGGTGTTAACAGCTGATAGGCACAGTGATCAGTGTGTCGGTGTTAACAGCTGATAGGCGCAGTGATCAGTGTGTCGGTGTTAACAGCTGATAGGCGCAGTGATCAGTGTGTCGGTGTTAACAGCTGATAGGCGCAGCTTCAACAGTAGGCATAATAGATTCCAAGAGGCTATAAATCACAATCACGATCAAACACACATACACCTGTACCTGACCAATCGGGCTGTCAACTTGCGTGCGGCCAGCAGTAACAGCCTGGGTGATGAGACCCTGATCCACCATGAGGCCTGGTCTCAGACCGGACCGCGGGGGCGTTGACCCCAGAAACCCTCTCCAGGTCTCCAGGTAAACACAGCCACACACACATTGTATGCTCCAGTTACATCATAAACGTCTGATCACAAAGCGTGTAACATTAGTACAACAAGCTCCTTTAACTTACATACTATACAACAAGCTCCTTTAACTTACATACTATATAACGTACTACACAAACTCTCCAAGAAAAAGTTCACAGTTAACTTATAAGTATTTATATAGCAAGATGCTAATTTTAATGAAATCGAATATGGAATACAAAAATTACATACAAAAATGTTAGCCAATAAACAATAAGAGAGACACTGTCAACAGTCAATTATGAGATTAGTTACCAGTATCCAAAAATTTTCCACGCTTGTTGACAAGCTCGGGGCCAGATTTCACTGATGACTGTCCTAGGCCCGCACACCTGCATAACTCTGACTAAAAAACGTAGTCTGGTTCCTCGAACTTCGAACTTGTCTTATAAAGGTAAATAAAGTTAGGTTGAAACTGGCACATGAGTGGAGAGTGAGGGCAGCAGCCTGGTGCGTGTAACAATGCAATACATTACCTGGGCATGCCACGGACTGGCCCGACGCCATCACTCCTTAAAAAACATGTTTTCTTTTCAACATAAGATAAAATACCTGTTAGATTTATTAACCAGCTGTCTCCAGCCATAACAGGAAAACCTTGTACATGTGTGATACTCAGCTCAACCCGGTGCTCGCTTACAGTGAATAAGCGACGGGCGATCCTCTAGAAGACGACGTAGATACTAAGGATATTAAGGACTGTGTGTGCGAGTAGTTAAAATGATCCTGTAGCTTAAGACTTCAAAGACTATCTAATGTGAGCAATGAGGAAGACCCCGATACTACCTTAGTCAATTGGAGGGGAGGTCATCAGCCTTCACCGCCAGCCCCGAGACCAGTCCTCATGCTGAAAATTGGCTTCATACCTGATATATATACCTTTGATGAGTTCCCAGGGTTCTTCTACTCCCAAAGCCAGGTGTTGGGCCAGGCTCGTCTGGTACTTGCCTGGTCAACCAAGAGAGAGAGAGATTGAGCGTCAATTCACAAACATGCTAAATTCTTTACAAAATCGAACTTGCTAATACATACGAAACAGATGTATGAATATTCTCATAGCTCAATATAACTCCATTGTCGATGTTTCTAGAACATCAGAAACGTTTACCTGTACACACCCTATCAAAGCTGTGAGCAAAGGTAACTATTCGTTCATTAAATATAATGAAATATTTGTACAGTATACAAACTGACCACTTGCCCAGTTTGCAGACATCATGTGATGGAACAACATATTTATGCAGCACTCATAACTTGCATTTATAGAATAAAAATATAGTTGCTCTGTTTGAAAAGATTTATTGAAGATTGCACTTAGTGTACACACAGTGCGTCTGCTCCCTCTCTCAGGACCCATGGAGAGATGTTATCTGGGCCCACCAGTGTCGAAGTATCTAGTTAACCTAGCAGCTTTTCAACTCCTCCTTGTAGATGAATGGTTCAGAAAACCGACATGTTGATAAATTAGACACATGCTTTTCAACTCCTCCTTGGTTGAGTGCAGTGCGTCCAGTATTTCCTACTGTACCTTACTGCCTCGGTTTGCTGGATGGCTCTCTGTCTCCACTGTGAATACCTCCCTAAATATTATGTGTGTGTGTGTGTGTGTGTGTGTGTGTGTGTGTGTGTGTGTGTGTGTGTGTGTGTGTGTGTATGTGTGTGAGTGTGTATGTATGTGTGAGTAACTTATAGCTATAAACATTTATAAGATAAAACTGGTTGACATGAATATTTAAGTTTACAATCTATGACAATAACTCAAACAATTTGGGTTATGAGTGATTTTTTTTTTCCTAAAGAAAATTTGTTATGAATTTGGTGGCTATGGTGAATATTGAGATATTTAAGTGGCAGAGAGAACAGAAATATTCACACTAAAAATATTTAGATAAACACAGCTGTTGCTGATAAATTGTGCTTTAACATAAGTCTATGTAACATATCTCCACCTCCCCTTCAAATTACAGGCACTGTACTTCTCACCTCCAGGAATCCAGCTAACTAGTTTCCCTGAATCCCTTCATTTAATGTTACTTGTTCATACTCTAACAGCACGTCAAGTCACAGGAAAACATTTGCCTCCACTTGCTCCACACAATTTCAGAGAGTTTTCTAACTTTCTCCATCATAGAGTTCAGAGTTACAAATCCAAAGGGCTCTCAGAAACATAGAAGTGAATCCACTTTGTGTGGATATCTGCACATCATCCACATACCTAAACTATATTTTTGAGTATTGTGGTTTCAAAATACTCCATGTACAAATAGGTGACAATGAATTACCTAGAGGGATGCCAGATTTATCTATGTAGAATTTGTTATTGAACACAAATTTACAATCCAAAATGTACAATTTAATCAACTCAATTATTTCATCAGTGTTTAAGGGAAGATCATATTTTGGAAGGTTTTCTACAAAAAAATCCAACTGGTCATCTACTGGTAGTTTAGTAAACAATGATGTAACATCAATGCTAATGACTTTGAAATCATTAATCGTTGAAATCTAGAAGTATATTTAACAACAACAACAAAAAAAGTCACAATACCGTGACTTTGTAAATGGTCCAAGTCGGACTGAAACGTAGTCGTAAGTTCCTCTCTTCTACGTGCGGGCTATTTTTGTGGAAGTATATTTACCATGAGTTGTAAATCTCTTAGTGTACAGTATATATACTGATTATTTGCTTTCTTTTTCTATGTTATAGGCGTTTTAACATTATTCAGTTTTAGAATTAGGTAACTTGCAGACTTTATTTCCCCACAAACTGAAGGCATAGAGTTTGTAGTCATAACTCTTGTGTTAATTAGACGTTGACGCATTTAACCCATTAAGAGAAACCACTGGCCTCCAGGTAGCAGGGTCTGGTAACTCAGAGATAACTAACTCTGACAGTGGTCGCAAACTTGTCTTTGTCACTTTTAGATTGATTGTGATGAGTTATCAATAATACCTCTTCTGATTCCCTTCAAATTTTCAAAGGTCATATTTATGTCGTACTAGAGTTCATTGATGTCCAGGTGACCGAGGTTATGAAACACTGGGATATCTTTCTCCGATCCCACTGAAACCGAAATTAATCTAGTTTTTCTTGTGTTGGTCCCAATTTCCTTTTTTGTTTAATAGATGAATCTGTCAGCATTTTGATACAGGTTTTTATGCGATAATTTATAATTTCATTATTAAACTGCCTTCACCTTTCAATGCTGGTAACATTGTAATTCAAATTGTGACTGACTTCAAACTTAATAACTTGAGTATTTTAGTATATTGATCATTCTGAGATAAAAGTAAAATTTCTCTTCAAGTTGACGACAAAGTTGGTGTTACTTAGAGTAAGTTAAGCTGAGGGTTTTATCTCTCATAATTCGCATATTTATTGAACAAAATGACTTACAGATTTCAGGAGTTATGCAGTACGAGGACCGAAATACATCTGGTTAACATAAGTTGTAGATTCATTATCTTAGTTCTTGAGTAAAGTGAACGAAATGCAAAAAACTGGAGGGAAAAATTCTGGCATTTACTGGACTTCTTCAAATCTTGGTACATAGAATTCTACAGTTACAATGCTTGAATGGTTCACTTTCCTTAATGGCAACTGCCCACCTGTGACGTAACCTCCAGCTACTTCACCTTACCTGTCCCCAGTATATAGCTCCTTTCCCCTGCATATGCTCACATGCTAATTATCTGAAACTCATCTTCCACAATTTTTTCTCTGTTTTCTATTGATAAAGTCATTGGTTGTCAAAACATTTCCACAATAAAGACACCAAGTGCTGCACAATTGTCTCTTTCTTCTACTTAAGGATTTTATAAACAATTTATATACATGTCTGACATCGAACAGATGTAAAATATAAGATAGTTTGCCTGGAAATAATAATGGGAAGCAGTGTAGCCTAACAGGCGCACACCAGGTAACTTATAACAGGCGCACACCAGGTAACTTATAACAGGCACACACCAGGTAACTTATAACAGGCGCACACCAGGTAACTTATAACAGGCGCACACCAGGTAACTTATAACAGGCGCACACCAGGTAACTTATAACAGGCGCACACCAGGTAACTTATAACAGGCGCACACCAGGTAACTTATAACAGGCGCACACCAGGTAACTTATAACAGGCACACACCAGGTAACTTATAACAGGCGCACACCAGGTAACTTATAACAGGCGCACACCAGGTAACTTATAACAGGCGCACACCAGGTAACTTATAACAGGCGCACACCAGGTAACTTATAACAGGCGCACACCAGGTAACTTATAACAGGCGCACACCAGGTAACTTATAACAGGCGCACACCAGGTAACTTATAACAGGCGCACACCAGGTAACTTATAACAGGCGCACACCAGGTAACTTATAACAGGCGCACACCAGGTAACTTATAACAGGCGCACACCAGGTAACTTATAACAGGCGCACACCAGGTAACTTATAACAGGCGCACACCAGGTAACTTATAACAGGCGCACACCAGGTAACTTATAACAGGCGCACACCAGGTAACTTATAACAGGCGCACACCAGGTAACTTATAACAGGCGCACACCAGGTAACTTATAACAGGCGCACACCAGGTAACTTATAACAGGCGCACACCAGGTAACTTATAACAGGCGCACACCAGGTAACTTATAACAGGCGCACACCAGGTAACTTATAACAGGCGCACGCCAGGTAACTTATAACAGGCGCACAAAAGGTAACTCATAACAGGCGCACACCAGGTAACTTATAACAGGCGCACACCAGGTAACTTATAACAGGCGCACACCAGGTAACTTATAACAAGCGCACACCAGGTAACTTATAACAGGCGCACACCAGGTAACTTATAACAGGCGCACACCAGGTAACTTATAACAGGCGCACACCAGGTAACTTATAACAGGCGCACACCAGGTAACTTATAACAGGCGCACACCAGGTAACTTATAACAGGCACACACCAGGTAACTTATAACAGGCGCACACCAGGTAACTTATAACAGGCGCACACCAGGTAACTTATAACAGGCGCACACCAGGTAACTTATAACAGGCGCACACCAGGTAACTTATAACAGGCGCACACCAGGTAACTTATAACAGGCGCACACCAGGTAACTTATAACAGGCGCACACCAGGTAACTTATAACAGGCGCACACCAGGTAACTTATAACAGGCGCACACCAGGTAACTTATAACAGGCGCACACCAGGTAACTTATAACAGGCGCACACCAGGTAACTTATAACAGGTAACTTATAACAGGCGCACACCAGGTAACTTATAACAGGCGCACACCAGGTAACTTATAACAGGCGCACACAGGTAACTTATAACAGGCGCACACCAGGTAACTTATAACAGGCGCACACCAGGTAACTTATAACAGGCGCACACCAGGTAACTTATAACAGGCGCACACCAGGTAACTTATAACAGGCGCATACCAGGTAACTTATAACAGGCGCACACCAGGTAACTTATAACAGGCGCACACCAGGTAACTTATAACAGGCACATACCAGGTAACTTATAACAGGCGCACACCAGGTAACTTATAACAGGCGCAGAACAGGTAACTTATAACAGGCGCACACCAGGTAACTTATAACAGGCGCACACCAGGTAACTTATAACAGGCGCACACCAGGTAACTTATAACAGGCGCACACCAGGTAACTTATAACAGGCGCACACCAGGTAACTTATAACAGGCGCACACCAGGTAACTTATAACAGGCGCACACCAGGTAACTTATAACAGGCGCACACCAGGTAACTTATAACAGGCGCACACCAGGTAACTTATAACAGGCGCACACCAGGTAACTTATAACAGGCGCACACCAGGTAACTTATAACAGGCGCACACCAGGTAACTTATAACAGGCGCACACCAGGTAACTTATAACAGGCGCACACCAGGTAACTTATAACAGGCGCACACCAGGTAACTTATAACAGGCGCACACCAGGTAACTTATAACAGGCGCACACCAGGTAACTTATAACAGGCGCACACCAGGTAACTTATAACAGGCGCACACCAGGTAACTTATAACAGGCGCACACCAGGTAACTTATAACAGGCGCACACCAGGTAACTTATAACAGGCGCACACCAGGTAACTTATAACAGGCGCACACCAGGTAACAGGCGCACACCAGGTAACTTATAACAGGCGCACACCAGGTAACTTATAACAGGCGCACACCAGGTAACTTATAACAGGCGCACACCAGGTAACTTATAACAGGCTCACACCAGGTAACTTATAACAGGCGCACACCAGGTAACTTATAACAGGCGCACACCAGGTAACTTATAACAGGCGCACACCAGGTAACTTATAACAGGGTAACTTATAACAGGCGCACACCAGGTAACTTATAACAGGCGCACACCAGGTAACTTATAACAGGCGCACACCAGGTAACTTATAACAGGCGCACACCAGGTAACTTATAACAGGCGCACACCAGGTAACTTATAACAGGCGCACACCAGGTAACTTATAACAGGCGCACACCAGGTAACTTATAATAGGCGCAGACCAGGTAACTTATAACAGGCGCACACCAGGTAACTTATAACAGGCGCACACCAGGTAACTTATAACAGGCGCACACCAGGTCACTTATAACAGGCGCACACCAGGTAACTTATAACAGGCGCACACCAGGTAACTTATAACAGGCGCACACCAGGTAACTTATAACAGGCGCACACCAGGTAACTTATAACAGGCGCACACCAGGTAACTTATAACAGGCGCACACCAGGTAACTTATAACAGGCGCACACCAGGTAACTTATAACAGGCGCACACCAGGTAACTTATAACAGGCGCACACCAGGTAACTTATAACAGGCGCACACCAGGTAACTTATAACAGGCGCACACCAGGTAACTTATACCAGGCGCACACCAGGTAACTTATAACAGGCGCACACCAGGTAACTTATAACAGGCGCACACCAGGTAACTTATAACAGGCGCACACCAGGTAACTTATAACAGGCGCACACCAGGTAACTCATAACAGGCGCACACCAGGTAACTTATAGCAGGCGCACACCAGGTAACTCATAAGATTTTGAGAAATGTTTGAACTGAGCCAACAGAACCTACTAGAAGTCTTCTACAATTGGAGCAGTTTCCCAGTCTTCTGACATGACCTACTACCACTAGTGAACTCTGCCCACCTGTGATGCCGCCTCCACATGCTGTATCTAATATATAAGAACTTTCCCCGAGTAAATGCTGCATTTTTTTTCAAGACTCAAGTAGTTCGGATATTACCGCAAACTTTCTTTTAACATCCATCATCGTCTTTCTGATGGGTGTCTTTACTGTGGAAACGATTCGCTAACCCGTGGCTTTATTTGTTTTAATAAAACCAAGCAATTTGGATAATGCCAAACATTTTTTTTATAATAATTCCTGCCTAATATGGAGCATCTTGGAAAGTGGATAGAGAGAATTCCTTTAACAACTCCCGTGCATATGTTACCTATTAGCATAACTTACTTTCACTAGTTGACTATCAACCCATAACGCCATTTAGAACTGCTTCGCCTCAACTGGCTTCAGTATATAAGCCCCTTCCTGGTGGATATACTGTTCTTTTATCAAGACTGATGGACTGATTGCCTCATCTCAAGGCTAAGTGACTGATTACCTCACCTCAAGGCTAAGTGACTGATTACCTCACCTCAAGGCTAAGTGACTGATTACCTCACCTCAAGGCTAAGTGACTGATTACCTCACCTCAAGGCTAAGTGACTGATTACCTCATCTCAAGGCTAAGTGACTGATTACCTCACCTCAAGGCTAAGTGACTGATTACCTCACCTCAAGGCTAAGTGACTGATTACCTCATCTCAAGGCTAAGTGACTGATTACCTCACCTCAAGGCTGACTGATTACCTCATCTCAATGCTAAGTGACTGGTTACCTCAGATTCCTTCTTCACGTTCTCAATCATTTTTCCCTGTATAGAAGTGATAAATCCTCTGGTTGGCGCAACCAGTGATTCATTCTTCTACTTCCCCTTTTCACAACCACTTAGTAATATCTACCTAACAAAGAGTCTTTGAATCTTGGTACAGAGATATTTGCCTAACGTACTGGCATAACTTCTGCTAATGGACTGTGCCCACCTGTGACGCGCCGCCTTCACTGTTTCGCCTCATCTGTCTCCACTATATAAGTCGTTACCGTCAGCATTTACTCTACTTTTATCTAGGATGATGGACTAAACACTTCATATCTAAGCTGACGGACTGATTACCTCAAACTCTCTTTTCACATTTTCCAACGTTTTCTCTGCAATAGACTGATAAAGTCGCTTGCAGGCGAAACACTTGAGCAACAGAGTGTTGCACAAGTGTTTCAGTTACCTACTTGTCGGTTTTTTAATAATTTAAATAATAATACCTGTCTGACACAGGAATATCTTAAAATCCTGGAAGAATGAATTTTTCTTCGTCTCCAGCTCCTGTCTTATTTTTTAGCATGATCTTCTTCCACTAATGGACTCTACAGATCATTGACTCCGACGTCAACTGCTTCTCAACATCTGTCTCCAGTATATGAGACCTTTCACTGTGCACGTGACGTTCTCTTATCTCGAGGCTGAGCAAATTATTTACCTCAAAATTCCCTTTTCATATTTTACTATTTTTTTCTATGTATTGCACTGACACAGCTGCTTGATGAAACGTTTCCACATTGAAGATTCCCAATTGTTGCACTAGCAACATGTGTGTCAGAAAATATCTTCTCAGTCTTAGAGTGGCACGTAGGTGAACTGAGCCAGACAGTGAGAGTGGTGGAGGAAATCTCTGCACTCAGATACAAGAACAGATCTGATTAGCAACAAGACTCCAGTGAACGTCAATTAAGAGACAGGGCCAGGATATGAAACTCAATCCTCGCACACACACACACACACACACACACACACACACACACACACACACACACACACACACACACACACCAAGCACGTCATCGGAGGCCCACATCAAGAAAATAACTGCTGCAGCATACGGGCGCCTGGCAAACCTGAGAATAGCGTTCCGATACCTTAATAAAGAATCGTTCAAGACACTGTACACTGTGTATGTTAGGCCCATACTGGAGTATGCAGCACCAGTCTGGAACCCACACCTGGTCAAGCAAGTACAAAGAAAGTACAAAGATTTGCAACAAGGCTAGTTCCAGAGCTCAGGGGAATGTCGTACGAGGAAAGGTTGATTGAAAATGGACTGACGGCACTGGAGGACAGAAGGGTCAGGGGAGACATGATAACGACATACAAGATACTGCGGGGAATAGACAAGGTGGACAGAGATATGATGTTCCAGAGAGGGGACACAGAAACAAGTGGTCACAATTGGAAGCTGAAGACTCAGACGAGTCACAGGGACGTAAGGAAGTATTTCTTCAGTCATAGAGTTGTCAGGAAGTGGAATAGCCTAGCAAGTGAAGTAGTGGAGGCAGGAACCATACATAGTTTTAAGAAGAGGTATGACAAAGCTCAGGAAGCAGAGAGGGAGAGGACCTAGTAGCGATCAGTGAAGAGGCGGGACCAGGAGCTGAGTCCAGACCCCTGCAACCACAATTAGGTGAGTACACACACACACACACACACACACACACACACACACACACACACACACACACACACACACACTGAGGAAAGAAGGAGGGGAGCTCACGAAGAGTGACCAAGAAGTATGTGATGAACTAAACATAAGATTTAGAGAAGTATTCACAATAGAGTCAGGAATGCTTCCAGCAAACTGTGGAGGTAGGGTGCACCAGCAGGCGCTGAACACAAAACACATAACCAAGGTAGAAGTGAAGAAACTGCTAGACGAACTCGATACCTCAAAGGCGGTGGGCCCAGATAACATATCTCCAAGGATACTGAGAGAGGGAACAGATGAACTGTGTGTGCCATTAGCAGCAATCTTCAGTAAATCTATCGAAACAGGGCAGTTGCCTGAGGCGTGGAAGACAGCACATGTAGTTCCAATTTTTAAGAAAGGGGACAGACAGGCAGCATTAAACTACAGACCAGTGTCACTGACTTGTATAGTATGTGTACACAATGTACGTGTGGCAAGCAAAGAGTACCTTTATTCGGCGCATGTACACACCCTCATTTACAGGCTATCTCCCCCAACCAGCGAACCAGGTTGCTAAGAGTTGATGATGGGGCCCCGTCGTTCAACTAGTGACCAGGTTCTAGCCAATAAGAAGATGGTTTTGGCAATCGCAGAGGTTATGTGGGTACCGCTCTCCTGTCTGCCCTTGTCATTCCCATTCTAGAGCTGGTTGAAGCACGGTCTGCTATCTTGTGGCTTCTATTTCTGCCTTGCTTACCGTGGAGTGCACTATACTTATCACTGTACATAGTGTACATATTGCTGTTCTAAATTGGTGAAGGATAATATAAGTCTAAACTTTTTCTGCTGTGTTTATTTTGCTCCCATTACACCCGGGATAACAGGCCATTTGGAATCCTGGGTTGTAATATGGGAGCCTGTCCGGGAGAGCTGGAGGTGGACTTAGAGAATCGGTTGAGCTTAGGGTGAAGCTCGTAGCAGGAACATTGTGCAGTGTGCTGTCTGGCATTGCATTAGCTTTGCCTACGCTTTACAAATTTTGTGTTAGTTGCTTTATGGTCAGCCTTGCTATTGTGTGATCGTTCAACAGCTCGCTACTAGCTTGTTCGGTGTGCTCGCTTCGCTACGGTCAATCTTCTAGAACAGTGTAGCTGTCTGGCATTGCTTTACAAATTTTGCGTGTCAGTTGTTACTAGCCTGTTCGGTGTGGAGAATTTTGCAGTCAGCTTTGCTTGTATGCGTATTCTGCAATCGTACTGTGCATAGCTAAGCGTGTTCTGCAAATTAACGTGTTACGTTGGGGTATTCTGCAATCGTACTGTGCATAGCGAATAACTTATGCCACCTAGACGAGTCAGACGTCTGGTGTCGGCATATACTTTGCATAACCTACCTAAATTGTCCCTACAGCGTTGTTGGCAAATTGCTCGTTCCATTGGCATTAAATACAAACGCACTCTCACAGCTGCGCAACTGCGTTCACTGATTGCTGACAAACTTATAGAAGAAGAGATGGCACATCAGACTCCTCCCTCTACGGGAGCTAGGGCAAAAACTATGTTCTCGCAGGAGGAAGATGATGCACCTACGGAGCAAAATGGTCAGTATAGTGCAGCTGGGTTGTCTCAAGGTGAATGAGGTCACAATTACAGATGCTTACCCTCTTCCTCGTCTGGATGACGTAATTGACTTTGTGGGTAAGGCTACTTTTGTGTCCAAGTTAGATCTCCTTAAAGGCTACTATCAGGTACCTTTGACGGATAAGGCGAAGGAAATCTCTGCCTTCGTAATTCCAGGAGGTCATTATCAATACACAGTTACCCCCTTCGGAATGAAAAATTCCCCCTCTTCATTCCAGAAACTTATCCATCAGGCTATTAAAGGACTTGAAGGCACGGCAGCGTACCTAGATGATATTGTTGTGGTGTCTGATACTTGGGATCAACACCTACTTAGACTTAAGGCTCTTTTTGAGACCTTTAAGAGTTCCCATTTAACAGTTAATTTATCTAAATCTTCCTTTGGCCAGGCCACTGTCACTTTTCTAGGCCATGAAGTAGGTAGTGGTAAAGTTGCACCTAAACTTGCTAAAGTTCTTGCTATTAAAGATTATCCAGTTCCTCATGATAGGAAATCTCTTCAACGTTTCCTAGGCATGATAGGATTTTACAGAAGATTCTGTAAGAATTTCTCAGATATTGTAGCCCCTCTTACCTCTCTTACCAGTCACAAAGTTCCCTTTAATTGGACCTCAGACTGTAACACTGCTTTTAATAAAGCAAAAAGATTATTGTGTACTGCACCCATTCTCTTGTCTCCAGACTTCTCCAAACCTTTTTCATTACAGGTTGATGCTTGTGAGTCTGGGGTTGGGGCAGTACTATTACAAATCGGGAACAAGGAGTTGCAGCCTGTAGCATACTTTTCAGCCAAGTTCCAGCCACATCAGAGGGCTTACTCTACCATTGAAAAAGAAGCCCTCGCGCTGGTACTGGCTTTGGAGCATTTCGATGTTTATGTGGGCCAGACATCGCAGGTGGTCACAGTCTACAGTGATCACAATCCTCTAGTATATCTCCAAGCCATGAAGAACCACAACACAAGGCTTATGCGCTGGACGCTAAGGCTGCAGCCCTATAATATTTCCATTAAATATATTGCCGGCAAAGAAAATATGTTGGCAGACTCTTTATCTAGAGCCTAATATTTTTATTTATTTAGGTTAGGATGTTATTTGTGGTAACCCCTTTTCACGCTCTTTTTTTTATCCCCTAGTGTGGGATTTTTTTTTTTTAGTGAGGGGATGCGGGCTACCGTCCGCCTGTATCTTGGACCTATGCTAGCCTGTCTGACTGCTGTCTCACTCTAAGTTTAGGGTTTGGCTTTTGGTCACGAGAAAAGCTGAGCTCTATCTAAGAGTTGGATGGTGGAGAGGAAAGGCGGTCCCATTATTTTGTGCCATGGCGGCACGGTTACCACTGGGAGGTGGCAGCCTAATCCTGAGCCTTCTCGGGGTGGGGGTGTGGCATGCAAAGAGTACGTAACCTTTATTCGGCGCATGTACACACCCTCATTTACAGGCTATCTCCCCCAACCAGCGAACCAGGTTGCTAAGAGTTGATGATGGGGCCCCGTCGTTCAACTAGTGACCAGGTTCTAGCCAATAAGAAGATGGTTTTGGCAATCGCAGAGGTTATGTGGGTACCACTCTCCTGTCTGCCCTTGTCATTCCCATTCTAGAGCTGGTTGAAGCACGGTCTGCTATCTTGTGGCTTCTATTTCTGCCTTGCTTACCGTGGAGTGCACTATACTTATCACTGTACATAGTGTACATATTGCTGTTCTAAATTGGTGAAGGATAATATAAGTCTAAACTTTTTCTGCTGTGTTTATTTTGCTCCCATTACACACGGGATAACAGGCCATTTGGAATCCTGGGTTGTAATAACACACAAACACACAAACACACACACACACACACAAGCGATGTAGTGGAGACAGGATCCATACATAGCTTTAAGCAGAGGTATGATAAAGCTCACGGTTCAGGGAGAGTGACCTAGTAGCGATCAGTGAAGAGGCGGGGCCAGGAGCTCGGACTCGACCCCTGCAACCTCAACTAGGTGAGTACAACTAGGTGAGTACACACACACACACACACACACACACAGTAGTAGAGTAGTGGAGGCAGGAACCATACATACTTTTAAGAAGAGGTATGACAAAGCTCAGGAAGCAGAGAGGGAGAGGACCTAGTAGCGATCAGTGAAGAGGCGGGGCCAGGAGCTGAGTCTCGACTCCTGCAACCACAATTAGGAGAGTACAATTAGGTGAGTATACACACACTCACACACACACACACACACACACACACACACACACACACACACACACACACACACACACACTCAGCCACAGAGTAGTCAGGAAGTGGAATAATTTGGGAAGCGATGTAGTGGAGGCAGGATCCATACATAGCTTTAAGCAGAGGTATGATAAAGCTCACGGTTCAGGGAGAGTGACCTAGTAGCGGCCAGTGAAGAGGCGGGACCTCGAGCTAGGACTCAACCCCTGCAACCTCAACTAGGTGAGTACACTACATTGGATCAGAGAATACCTGACAGGAAGGCACCAGCGAGTCATGGTACATGACGAGGTGTTCAAAATTGGTATATAATACCGACAAGATGAAATTAAGACTGCTACACCTGACGTTACTATATAAGCGCCAGGCTCCTTGCTTCTGCTTCAGAATCTCCACGACTACGGTGCTCTTCGCACCTACTCCAAGGTTGAGGGACTGATTACCTCATCTGTATACAGTCCTACTGTCTTCAAGCTATGTCCTCGAATTTGTATTGATAAAGCCACTGGATGGCGAAACGTCTACAATAAAGATACCCAGATGTTGCACAAGTGTCTTAATTTCATCTTGTCGGTATTATATACCATTCTTGCACATCTTGTCGGACACTGCAACATCATGGAATCTTGATTCTGAGGACAGGTGTATAACCTTCACGACTACGACAACTACTACTACAACTACCCATCTCTTTGGGAAGGACCTACTTCCACTGGGGAATCCCGCCTACCAGTGACTATGCCCTCGTCTGCTACACTTGACGTTACTATATAAGCGCCAGGCTCCTTGCTTCTGCTTCAGTGTCTTAATTTCAACATGACGAGGTGTCGGAGAGGGCGCCTGTGGCCAGCGAGGTTCAGTCCTAGGGCCGGTGCTGTTTGTTGTATATGTGAATGACATAACGGAAGGACTAGACTCAGAAGTCTCTTTATTTGCAGATGATGTCAAGTTAATAAGGATGATTCAATCGGAGGAGCACCAGGCAGGACGACAAAGGGATCTGGACAAGCTATAATCCTGGTCCAGCAAATGGCTCCTGGAGTTCAACCCCGCCAAGTAAGTCATGAAGATTGGGGAAGGGCAAAGAAGACCGCAGACAGAATGCGGTCTAGGAGGCCAAAGACTACAAACCTCACAAAGGAAAATGATTTTGGGGTATGTATAACACCGAACACATCTGAGGCGCTCATGAGCCAAATGACTGCTGCAGCATACGCACGACTAGCAAACCTAAGAATATCATTCAGACATCTCATTAAGGAGTCGTTCAAGTCTCTGTACACCGCGTACGTCAGGCTCATTTTGGAGTATGCAGCACCAGTTTGGAACCCGCTCCTGGCCAAGTACGTTAAGAAATTAGAGAAAGTGCAGAGGTTTCCTACGAGACTAGTCCTGCAGTTAAGGGGCATGGCCTACGAGGAGAGGTTAAGGGAAATCGACCTGACGACACTGGAGGACTGGAGGGACATGGAGGATATGATAACAATATATAAAATATATAAAATACTGAGAATAATCAACAAGGTGGACAGGGACAGAATGTTTCACAGATGGGACACACAAACAAGGTATCACAATTGGAAGTTGAAGACTCAGATGAGTCACCAAGATGTTAGGAAGTATTTCTCCAGTCACAGAGTGGTCAGGAAGTGGAATAATATGAAAAGGGAGGTGATGGAAGCAGGATCCATACATACCTTTAAGAAAAGGTATGATAAAGCTCACGGAGCAGGGAGGGAGTGACCTAGTAGCGACCAGCGAAGAGGCGGGGCCGGGAGCTATGAATCGACCCTTGCAACCACAATTACACACACACACACACACACACACACACACACACACACACACACACACACACACACACACACACACACACACACACACACACACACACACACACACACCGAGACAAAATGCTCTCATTAACAATATATGATCTTAACATTTGTGTGACAACCTTAGTAATTTCCGTCCACAACAAGTGGAAACTTACCATGGAAGAATTTAAAACATTTCTTTTGGCATTTTGCAACCTTTGCATCAGCCAACGTTGCACATCTACCTTTATACGTTCAGTGGTAATGGTTACTCTGAGTAATATACTAAATAAAATAACTCCTACAAGACTTGTTCATGCACACTCCTTAAAACATTGAGCAAAAAAATTGCAAGAAAAAACCATAGGAAGCATCAACACACGAATTTATTGATATTATTATTATTATCATTATTAGTCTTATTCTTATTATTATTATTATTATTAATCAGTATTAAATAACAAAGAAAGGCACAATACCGTGACTGGAACGATACACAAATAACCCGGGTTATTTGTGTATTAATCAGTATTCCTATAATTAATTTCACAGAGAAGCGCTAAACAAGTAAAGGTCATTCAACACCTGGGGAATGCAATGCTATCAAAATTAATCAAAGGAAAAGAAGGGTGGCTCCAAATTCTTGGATCAACACCTCTTCCTCAGCATCTAGGCACCATCCTCTTCCTCAGCATCTAGGCACCATCCTCTTCCTCAGCATCTAGGCACCATCCTCTTCCTCAGCATCTAGGCACCATCCTCTTCCTTTCAAGGTAACAGTTGTAGAGGAAATTTCGTGCCAAGTCTCAGAGACAAACTAACAGTTACTTTCTCAATGGAGACTCTCCACGCGCGTATAAAAGTTACCTGCTGGATAAAAATTCTTAAAAATATATGGAACTGTGCATAACAGTAGTTCATAACGGTAGCCGCTTAGCTAATTAGGTGAGCTGGGATACTGGGTAACCACAGTAACACACCAGGTGAAGTAGGTGCTGCAGAAGCTTCAGTAATCCAACACCCAGGCTCGCCTGCACCTGCTGGGTCTCCTGGTAAACTGAAAGTGACCTCAAAGACATACTTTAGCGTTTATGAAACACGGGGATTAATGCACGTGTATTGTATGCATTATCGACAGAATAGAGAATTAGACACATGTGCAACATCTGGGTATCTTTATCTGTAGACGTATGGCCACTGGATGGCGAAACTCTACAAATATAGTTGCCCAGATTTTACAAATGTGTCTAGTTTTTACTGAAATGAATATACTGTATATCTCTTTGTGAAGGCTTACTCAGCTCTGTAACAACTTCAGACAGTATTACCAAAGCTGGCTCCTCCTCAGGAAAATTAATGAATAGAAAAAGAACAAAAACGGACAAACATAAACACTTTATTATTTAGAAAATATAAAATATAAAACACTTAAATATGAAATATTGATCCTACATTAAAGAAAATGAAAAATGAAAAATATAAATGATAACTGAATTCAACGCTAATATAAATGTATATGAAACGTGGGTGTCTGGTGTTGGTGACACTGCGTGTTGTTGAAATCGTAGCCGTTGCTGATGATGGGGGGGGGGGGGGAGGTCGCAGGTGTTGATGACAACCCACTGGCTCGTTCTTCACAGATTTTCTAGCTTTCAATAATCCTTCCAGACGACAGGAAAACAGGTTTTCTCCACTAAAATGATGAGGGATTATATCCTGCTACTTGCATACACAAACAGGTAAGTGGATCAAAATTTGGGACATCTCAGAACGTTAGTCCGTCTCCTTTAATTCTACTCGTTGATTGGCAGGTGACCCTCTCTGTCATCCAAGCTGGAAAGATAGTCAGGTTACCCACTGCTTAAGAAATCACTCTCCATGATAAGTACAATACCTAAAAGACGTGGTGATTATTACAACAGTCAACATAGAGCAAGACTGAAAGGACTAAGTTTATTATTGGTCAAAAGTGAAGCTTTCAACCAATAAATCCACTAGAATACAAGGCAGGCATGTACTTACAGTAGTGCTGGGAGCTGTGAGTCTAGTGATTACTGTTTGGACCGGAGCCCCACACGTCACCTTTCGGGGGAGGGGGGGAAAGGAGGGGAAGGGATAGAGGGAGCTAGACTGACCCCACCTTAACAAGTAGCCGGCAAGCAAACTATCACTTTCGGGGAGGGGGAAAAAGGGGGGGATAGCAGGAGCTAGACTTACCCTACCTTAACAAGTAGCCGGAAATGAAACTATTGCTACTATATCGCTAATCCTATCTATTGAACTTTTCCCTCACACTCCCCCATACCAGTGGCCTGGTGGCTAAAGCTCCCGCTTCACACACGGAGGGCCCGGGTTCGATTCCCGGCGGGTGGAAACATTTCGACACGTTTCCTTACACCTGTTGTCCTGTTCACCTAGCAGCAAATAGGTACCTGGGTGTTAGTCGACTGGTGTGGGTCGCATCCTGGGGGACAAGATTAAGGACCCCAGTGGAAATAAGTTAGACAGTCCTCGATGACGCACTGACTTTCTTGGGTTATCCTGGGTGGCTAACCCTCCGGGGTTAAAAATCTGAACGAAATCTTAAGGAGTAAAAGAAGAATAGGCGAGGAAAAAGTTCTAACATGTGAAAGTCGCGTAAGGCAACAAATCTTCTACTGACTGTCACGACTTAACCAGTCAGAGAAATAATTGGATGAATCATTGATATACACAATATGGAACTTAAAAGCCTGGAGTGCCAATGTCCATCTCAAGAGGCAACTATTGGTTCCCTTAAAAGTTTCTAGGTATATCAAAGGTTTGTGGTCCGTTTCTAAAATGAATTCTTTTCCCAGCAAATAAAATTTAAGTTTGGAGACACCCCACACAAGGGCCAAACATTCCTTTTCTATTGTGGAGTATCTCGTTTCTGCGGGAAGGAGTTTCCTGCTTAGGAAGCATACATGGAAGGGAGTACCATCATGGTATTGTAGTAACACCGCACCTAAGCCAGTATTGGAGGCATCAGTTCTTAAACAAAATGTTTTATTAATATCTGGAATCTTAAGTATAGGGTCTTTCGAAAAGATACTTTTAATCTCATTAAACTTTTCCCGAGCTACGTCGGAAATTTCAAGAGGTTCCTTCACAGACTTTTTAAGGAAGTTGGATAAGATGCCTGTAAGATCAGTAAGGTTCGGGATAAACCGTGCATAAAAATTTACAGAACCAAGAAAGCTACGCATGAGCTTCTTGGTTTTGGGGAATTTAAATTCTAATAAAGCTTTGATCTTACTGGGGAGAGGCTGCAGAGAGTTATTAGAAAGTATCAGTCCTAGATATCTAATCTTGTTATACCCAAGGAAGCATTTCTTCGGCTTGACAGTGAGGCCATGTGAGCATAACCTACGCAAAACTGATGTTAATGTTTGGAAATGTTCGCCCCACATGGATGTCATTACGTAAATGTTATCAAAATAAACTGACCTTTCTCATCAGTCTCACGTAGGTAGCACAGGCAGTTACCAAATCGAAGGGCATAGTTCTATATTGCATCAGTCCTTGGTTTGTAGGAAAAGCGGTGTACTGCTTAGAAGAAGGATCTAACATTACTTGATGATATGCCTGCGCAATATCAATCTCTGAAAAGAAGGAAGCGTCATAAAATTTGTGTAGATCGCTATCTATTAAGGGCATAGGCTCAGCATCCCACCGAGTTATAGCATTAAGGCCTCTGAAGTTAATAGCAAGTCTATATGAATTAGCAAGATGCATGAACAACAGATAGGTATCTGTATTCCGAAATGTTTTCCCTATACAGCAGGCTTCTTCAGTTGAATACAGAGGAGACAGCAGCAGAAGCAGTAAAGAAATAAAGACAACGCAATCAGTCTATTACCCTCGAAGACGCAGTTTTTAGGCAGTCAGTCCCTCAGCCTGGAGTAGAGTTCTTCTCCATGGTCTGGAACAATATGAGACTGAAGCAGCAGCAGCAACAACAACAACAGAAACATCATCATCAGCAGCAGCAGCGCCAGCAACAACAGCAACAGCAGCAGCTGCTGCAACATCAGCAGTAACAGCGGAGGTAATATTGTTGCTATGTGATAGCTAGTTTATCATTCTGATTGACTGACTCGTCAGGAATTGCGTCCTGACACGGGTCTTTATTCTAAGAAGTCCCGTCTAAGGATCTTGTCTCCGTGATCAGGATCTTTGTGTAGTTTTGTGCGTTCTACCGCACAACATTTTATATACTACAATGAGCTGAGGTCATCAGGCTCCTTTGTGTTGGATGATCTTGTAAATTTGCAAATAAGCACATGGACTCTGTTTTGTCCATCATGCATATATTCAAGAAGGTCTTCACAATAGTTCTCAATGTTTCGTTATTATTTTGAGAGAAGGCTTCTTAATGTTTCGACGAAGCTGTCTTTATTCTGTTTAATTGTGTTTGAAACAGTGATTAAGGATGATTCAAGATATGTTTGAGGAAGCCAAATTCTTTAATCACAAGGCGAGCCTCGTCAGATTTCATTAGACGGTTGCATTCTAACTTTTTTTTTTATTCCCCTTTCAATCAGCAATTCATGTCTTAGTTTCCATGGAGAAAATACAATAATGGAATATAATACCTGCAAGTTGATAAGTATTACATTTGTGCAGCATTTAGGTATCTTTATTTCAAAACGTTTCGCTAACACCTTAGAAGCTACAGTTGAATACAACAGCAAAAAATAGTGATGTAAAAACTATTTAATCAGTACATCACCCTCGCAGATTTAGGTTTGAGGTGGTCAGTCCCTTAGCCTGGATAATAGTTCTGTTCTATACTTTGGAACTATGTGAAGCTGAAGCCACAGCTTCAATAATTACAAGTGAGAAAGGTTGGATCTGAAAGGGACGTACCCAGTAGGTTTGATAAACTGCTTATCAATGATTACATTCTTACTTCTACAAGTGTGACACCTTTGTCCTGTCGTCAAGATTATCTGTGCCTCAGCTTTGACAGTTCGTATGTGAGTCACCATTCTGTATTTCAGCTTCACATTGTTCCAGACTATGGAGCAGAACTCTTCTCCTGGCTGAGGGACTGACCACCTCAAAACTGAATCTTCAATCGTGATGGACTGACTGATTACATCGTCTTTACATCTCAACTGCTTGTGCCGTCTCCTCTGTATTCGATTGAAGAAACCTACTACGTAGGTGAAATGTTTCGAAATAAAGATACCTAACTTTAGCACATGTGTCTTACTAATTATCTATGGCCTGTCTGTAAAATGAGTTAATCTTGATCTATGAAGAATTAGACACATGTGCCACATCTGGGCGTCTTTATTGTAGACGTTTCGCCATCCAGTGGCTTTATCAATACAAATTCAAGGATATAATTTTAAGACAGTAGAACTATATACAAAAGATAAGGTAATCAGATGATGTAATCGACTTGATCTACATGGTACTTGTTGTGAAGCAACCTTTATAGTACCATGATCTACATGGTACTTGTTGTGAAGCAACCTTTATAGTACCATGATCTACATGGTACTTGTTGTGAAGCAACCTTTATAGTACCATGATCTACATGGTACTTGAAGCAACCTTTGTGAAGCTACCTTTATAGTACCATGATCTACATGGTACTTATTGTGAAGCTACCTTTATAGTACCATGATCTACATGGTACTTGTTGTGAAGCAACCTTTATAGTACCATGATCTACATGGTACTTGTTGTGAAGCACCTTTATAGTACCATGATCTACATGGTACTTGTTGTGAAGCAACCTTTATAGTACCATGATCTACTACTTATTGTGAAGCACCTTTATAGTACCATGATCTACATGGTACTTGTTGTGAAGCAACCTTTATAGTACCATGATCTACATGGTACTTGTTGTGAAGCAACCTTTATAGTACCATGATCTACATGGTACAGCCTTTATAGTACCATGATCTACATGGTACTTGTTGTGAAGCTACCTTTATAGTACCATGATCTACATGGTACTTGTTGTGAAGCTACCTTTATAGTACCATGAGCTACATGGTACTTGTTGTGAAGCAACCTTTATAGTACCATGATCTACATAGTACTTGTTGTGAAGCTACCATTATAGTACCATGATCAACATGGTACTTGTTGTGAAGCTACCATTATAGTACCATGATCTACATGGTACTTGTTGTGAAGCAACCTTTATAGTACCATGATCTACATGGTACTTGTTGTGAAGCTACCTTCATAGTACTATGATCTACATGGTACTTGTTGTGAAGCTACCTTTATAGTACCATGATCTACATGGTACTTGTTGTGAAGCAACCTTTAGAGTACCATGATCTACATGGTTCTTGTTGTGAAGCTACCTTTATAGTACCATGATCTACATGGTACTTGTTGTGAAGCTACCTTTATAGTACCATGATCTACATGGTACTTGTTGTGAAGTTACCTTTATAGTACCATGATCTACATGGTACTTGTTGTGAAGCTACCTTTATAGTACCATGAACAACATGGTACGTGTTGATGAGTTAGACACTTTTGAACACTTGTAAACACATGTGAACACTTGGATATCTTTAATATGGAAACGTGTGGCCAGCCAGCGACTTCATCGGTACAATACAGAGAAGAACGATGGAAGATTAGAAGGAGACTGAGGTTATCTGTTGCTCAGTCTGATGTTTCTCTAAACCGTTTATATAGTGAAGTTTAGACATATGCAACAACTGGGTATCTTGTTACATAGAAGTTTCACCAAACAGTGACTTTATCAGTACAATGCAAGGGAAAAAAGGCACAATATTTATGTACAATGCAGGGAACAAAAAGGCACAATATTTGTGTATAATACAGGGAACAAAAAGGCACAATATTTGTGTATAATACAGGGAACAAAAAGGCACAATATTTGTGTACAATACAGGGAACAAAAAGGCACAATATTTGTGTACAATACAGGGAACAAAAAGGCACAATATTTGTGTACAATACAGGGAACAAAACAGAATTTGAATAAAAGTTTTATAAGAGCAACAAATTAATGAATGAGACACTTGAGCAACATTTGAGAAGCTTTATTCTGGAGTGATAAATGAGACACTTTTCTCACAAGTGTCTCATTTATAAACAAAAACTGGAGACTGACGAGCATGAAGATGAGGTAATCAGTCCCTCAGTATTACGAGCACAGGTATAGTCTTGTGGCCTGCACACCTGGTTGTAGCACGATGACCAAGGTAGAGAGGAGGAACCAGCAACAGACAGGAGGTGAGTAAATACTTATATATTTCCTTCACCACACAGCAAGCAATTATAGGCAAAATATTTACGGATGATATGTAGAGAAAGGCAATTTTGTAAGCAAGAGACACGGTAAGAACCGCCTTCGACCAGACTTGGGTGTGTGACATACCCAAAATAAAATGTAATGTACTCTTAGCATGCCACACTCAGTCTAGCAGCAGATGTTCAGAACCGTCGTCTTGATGAATCCGCAGCAGAGGAAGAAGTGGGCTTATAGTGGAGTCAGATCAGTAGCAGCAGATAAAGGTTTTGTTAGTAGTAGGCGGGTTTCCTCAGTGGAAGTAGATCATG
>NW_027197900.1:0-32500 GCF_038502225.1 Cherax quadricarinatus
CTTATTCCCGTGTTAGCTGCTTGACTGATGGAGTAAACTTATCGACTCCAGTTTACAGGAAGGATACCTGAGGAACATTTTCGGGTCAGGGTCAGCGCCCCCCACGGCCTAGTCTAATACCACGCCTCCTATTAACGTTAGGAATCTTCAGTGTTTTATCCTGAATAAAGTAGACTAATTTTTATAGATATGAAGTGGTAAGCAAGTGGAAGGTCTCGGACAGATGACTAAATGCTCCAGTGGTGGGTCATCATGTGACTAAGACCCGCGTTAGGAACCACCTATCCTGCTTCCTGACGAATCTTACCTAACCTAACTTTTATGGCCCTCTTGGCGGGTCATCATGTGACTAAGACCCGCGTTAGGAACCACCTATCCTGCTTCCTGACGAATCTTACCTAACCTAACTTTTATGGCCCTCTTGGCGGGTCATCATGTGACTAAGACCCGCGTTAGGAACCACCTATCCTGCTTCCTGACGAATCTTACCTAACCTAACTTTTATGGCCCTCTTGGCGGGTCATCATGTGACTAAGACCCGCGTTAGGAACCACCTATCCTGCTTCCTGACGAATCTTACCTAACCTAACTTTTATGGCCCTCTTGGCGGGTCATCATGTGACTAAGACCCGCGTTAGGAACCACCTATCCTGCTTCCTGACGAATCTTACCTAACCTAACTTTTATGGCCCTCTTGGCGGGTCATCATGTGACTAAGACCCGCGTTAGGAACCACCTATCCTGCTTCCTGACGAACCTAACCTAACCATCGTGGATTTAAGTTGACATCTGGAGTTTTTTCCATCACCTTCAAGACTTTGTTTACATTTCTCAACTGCGTGTTACTCCCTCAGAATTACCAACAAAATATTAGGTAAATGGATACAGATGTGACATTTCGCTCTCCAGGAGCTTTGTCAAGTTCCTGGAGAGCGAAACGTTGCCTCAATTAAATGTCACATTAGTTGCATCTGTCAATTCACCCAACAGATAACTTTAGGCTTTAACTCTTTTCGCTTAAGAAACTGAAGCTTCGGTTCCAGTATTTTTTCGGATCATCGCGACAACCAAGTCTTAAAAAAATGAAAAAACTTCTTTAATTACAATAAAAATGAAGATTAAAACTTTACAGAAAATTAGAAGACATTTCAGTTATTTAATAAAACATAAACTGACCATTTTTTTTAACTCGTCACTGAAGAACTGGCGGAAAACTGGGTGGCGGGGGCGTTGACCCCCCTCGCAACGACTTCCTGTTAGATCACTAGTTAAACCTTCAGGTAGATCACCAGATAGACCAGGTAGACCACCAGGTAGACCTCCAGGTAGACCACCAGGTAGACCTCCAGGTAGACCAGCAGGTAGAAGGTTCTCACGAGTGCAGGGAAGTGTAGAGACCTG
This sequence comes from Cherax quadricarinatus, assembly GCF_038502225.1. Lineage (NCBI taxonomy): Eukaryota > Metazoa > Arthropoda > Malacostraca > Decapoda > Parastacidae > Cherax > Cherax quadricarinatus. Next base: position 1,402 of record NW_027197900.1, read on the forward strand.
ATTTCTTCAGATCGACGTCTGAATGGCAACTGGCGGCCATCTTCAAGTGGGTCACACTCACAGAGTAATTTCACGCACTCTGAGTGTTCCCTAATTGTCCCAAATCAGGGATTATCTAACTAATGACCTGTTCTAAAATTCTTAAAGCTGGTGTGGAGTAATTCGGGCCCTGAACTGCCTCTTCGTCTAACCAATATACCGAGAGTCGCATCTAGTAACACGTATATTGATGTATTGTGTGGACAACTGCTGGCAGTCAAAGTCGAGATTTCAAGCTGAAAAAATTATGAAATGTGAGAGGCATATTTATGTATAGATAAAGACATTTGTTAAACGTTTTGCCACAACTACCACTATTATTATTATTATTATTATTAAACTGAGTGGCTGACTGCTACATACTCGTTCTTACATCGTCACACAGATATCAAAACAGAACAGAACAGAGGACTCACAGGTAAGGACCCACTAGGGGCGAGGGGCAAGTCGGGACAGGACGAAGAATAGGTAGGGGAGAGGAAATGTCGAAGTAGGAAAAAGTGTTGGGACTAGACCCAACTGCTAAGCAAGGGAAGCAGAAAGTGCAGCTATCAACAGGAATCTATTGTTTAAAGTTTGCACCCTTCTCAGGGGCTCTTGATCTACGGAATTGGATCTCTGCTCCAGTTCCCCTAATTAAGCTTAAATACCTTCCCCCCTCCCACAGGGGCTGTATAATCCACACGGGTTTAGGGCTTCCCATAATAATAATAATAATAATACACCCTTACTCCTGTGCTAAAGCTTATTAATAAATTATGTTATAATTTCGCCTTCAGCTTCGGTAAGTAGATAGTCCTATTCTCATAATTTTTTTTTTACACCTGTTTGTGTTGTCCCAAAAAATTTCACTCTAATGTTGGGATTATTTTGAATCCCGAAGAGGTATTTGATTTACAAAATGAATCAGTAATCTGAAACACAGGAATAAGGGTTCGGAGGAACGATTCATCCAGTGATTCTCTCTCTAATGACTCACGAAATCGTAATGACACGATTGCAAACAAACCATACCACGGGTGGGGTTAGAACCCGCTATCAGAGTCATATAACTCTAGACCGACGCGGTAGCCACTGGGCCAGTGGCTACCGCGTTGGTCTGGAGATTTGTGACTCAGCTCACGGGTTCTATCCTCGCCTGTGGTATGGTTTATCCTCTCTCTAATTTGTCAAGTGGTGGACTCGTAAGCCAGTAGAAGGCCTCGGTCAAATGACCAAAAGCTCTAGTGGCGGGTCGGTAAACAATTGTGCTTATTCTTGACGAACATACCAAACCTTATGTGTCCCGTAGCTAGAGTGGTAGCTCGCACACTGAGGTCCGTGGTTCGATCGTCGGTACGGGTAGAAGCAGCAGAATGTGTTTCCTTAAGACACCTGCTGTCCATGTTTACTTAGCAGTAAAATAGGTACCTGGGTGTTAGTGGACTGGTGTGGGTCGCATCCTGGGACAAAACTGACCTAATTTGCGGGAAATGCTCAGCATAACAAGCGGCTTTCCATACAGTAGTATGTCACTGATGTCAGCGATGGTCTGTATACCTTGTACATAAAGATTGTTGTTATAACCTAACTGAACAGTCTATCCGAATCACTGCATCACATCAACAAGAGACTTTACATTTCAAGTGATTCATCCAATTCTTTGAATCATCTTTGTTGATTCGAACAATTGAACTTAAGCAGTGAGTCATAGTAAGTGGACAATTCAAAGTCCACATTAATCCTTATTTATTGGAAGCTTATTTGACGCTTTTCCACAGCTGAAATTTGGTCTTAGTGACCCTCGTGTAGTCCATAACCTTTACACCTCACATATTTATATTTAGTTTACAGTATATACGTCCACATGACAAATAACTGACACTGGTTATAGAACGGAATAAATTGGGAAATATAGATGAATGGTTTAGAGAACCGACAAGTTGATGAATTAGACACATGTTCAACACTTGTGTATCGTTTCCTCAATAAAGATTCGCAGGTGTTACACATGTGTCTAATTTATCAAGGTGAGAAATAACAAACGTCTTCTATTTAAGGTTTTAATTATAGCATAATTTCGAAGAAATTATAATGGGGGAAAATATATATATTATTGGTCCACAGACCACATCATATAAAGTGATGCAAATTTTATTGCAAATTAATAGTATGTTTGATATTCTTGGTTCTTGGTACACGAAATAAAATTTAGCCATAGACTGGGGAAGGCCTAAAGGCTGGAATTGGTCTATAGGCTGCGACAGGCGTGTAAGTTGGAGTTGGCCTATAGGCTGGCTGGTAGGTCGGGTACCTGGCTTCTCCCTGGTAGGTGACCTCAGCCAGGTAGCCAGAGTCACCACTGACAGTGTAGGTCACCTGTTGCAGACGACCGTCGGGGAGCTGCACGTAGTACGACCCCTGAGTGTGGTCACCATCACGAGACTCCTGGTGACCGAAGTCGTTACCGGAGGGAGGGTCGTTCACAGCATAGTCGAAGCTGTACCGTGCTGGAGCCTACCAAGGAGAAAATTTACCATAAAGTCAAATTTACGTAAATGCAGAACAATAAAACACAATAATAATAATAATAATAATAATAATAATAATAATAATAATAATAATAATAATAAACTCTTTCTACATATACGAAGAACATAAAGTTTTAAATAAATAAAATTAGAGTTAGTATTATTATATATGATGGTCTGAACACTTAAGAAAGAAGAAACATTGTACCAGGCCTACTGGCCTATACGAGGCAGGTCCAAGTCTCCTACCGGCTTAAGCCCACCTAGTCAGGTCAGGTCACATTCACTTAAGGAAGGAGCACGGCATCCAACCTAGTAGCACAAGCTAGAGAGGTCCAACTCACACCCACCCACACTCACTCATGTATTTATCCAACCTATTTTTAAAACTACACAACGTTTTAGCTTCTATGACGGTACTCGGGAGTTTGTTCCACTCAACCACAACTCTATTATCAAACCAGTGCTTTCCTATATAAGAACATAAGAACATAAGAACATAAGAACGAAGGAACACTGCAGAAGGCCTACTGGCCCATGCGAGGCAGGTCCAAGTCTCCCACCGGCTTAAGCCAATGCACCCAACCTAGTCAGGTCAGGTCACATTGACTTAAGGGAGGAACACGGCAACCGACCTGCTAGCACAAGCTATCAGGTCTAACTCACACCCACCCACATCTACTCATGTATTAATCCAACCTATTTTTGAAGCTACACAACGTTCTGGCCTCTATAACGGTACTTGGGAGTTTGTTCCACTCAACCACAACTCTATTACCAAACCAGTACTTTCCTATATCCTTCCTGAATCTGAACTTTTCCAGTTTAAAACTACTGCTGCGAGTCCTGTCTAGGCTAGATATTTTTAGTACACTATTTACATCCCTTTATTTATTCCTGTCTTCCATTTATACACCTCAATCATATCCCTCCTAATTCTACGCCTTTCTAGAGAGTGCAGATTCAGGGCCTCAGTCTGTCCTCACAGTGAAGATTTCTGATACATGGGATCAACTTTGTCATCATCCTCTGTACGTTCTCCAGAGCGTTTACATCAAAATCTTTTGCTTCTTCAACTTACTCCAGTAAAGTCACCTCTATATTCGACTGAAGATGCCTTTTGTGTAGACAAAACATTTCATCAATAAAAATACCGAATTACTGCACACGTCTTATTCAACAAGAATACTAATACATATTCTAAATACCTGATAGGACGGTGCTGGCCTGTAGGAGGATGGGAGAGAGTAGCCCAGGCTGGGGAAGCCAGGAGCACCAGCGACCACCACCACAAAACACAAAGCTATAACCACCTGGAACAGTAAACATTGAGTGATTATAAACCATACCACGGGCGGGGATAGAACCCGCGATCAGAGAGTCTCAAAACTCCAGACCGTCGTGTTAGCCACTGGACCAGCTAGCCACAATAAGATTCGTCCAACTAGGTATATTTCTACACGAATCTTATTATGGCTAGCTGGTCCGGTGGCTAACGCGACGGTCTGGAGTTTTGAGACTCTCTGATCGCGGGTTCTATCCCCGCCCGTGGTATGGTTTGTTTGCAATCGTGTCATTACGATTTCGAGAGTCATTGGGCGATTATCTCTTTAAAGTGTTCTTCATAAAGAAGTTAGAACAACTTCCCTTTTCTCGGATAAAGCTTAACAACTTCCCTATTCCCAGAAGCTGTAAGACTTTAATGCTGTATAGCCCTTGTGGTTTAGCGCTTCTTTTTTATTATAATAATAAAAGTGTAAGACTTTAATAAGAGTACTCACGAAATCGTAATGACAAGATTGCAAACAAGCCATAACATGGGCGGGGATAGAACCCGCGATCAGAGAGTCACGAAACTCCAGACCGACGCGTTAGCCACTGGCTAACGCGTCAGTCAGGAGTTTTGAATTGTTATAAGCTCCAATAACGTTGTCGTAATTCATGACTGAAAATTTAGCAACTCTCGCCGGCCGTCTTCCACCAAGGTGGAAGAAAAGAAGAAACATTTACCATCATTGGTTCAGTAGCAGTTTTGGTACAACAGTTAACAATTCACTTACAGTTCGATAGGAACGTGTACACGTCGTTTTGGTACTTGTGTTCCCGTTCTGCACAAGGGGACAACAGCTATACTCCAATTATTGTTGGGGCAACGGGTGGAGGATGTCAAGATTTGCACTCTAGGGTTACTGATAGTGGCCGCTGCTAATATTACCTAGGTTAAACCAGGGTACGGGTGGGATTAGAACCCATGGTGAGTCTTAAAACTCCAGGCCAGTGCGTTAACTACTAGAGTTGTACGACTCACCTGCCATGGGTTCTAACCTAGTTAGTTTGCACTCGTGTTATTAGGTTTCGTGAGTTATTACCGAAGTGTTGTTTGTTCTAGATTAGTGATTTTCTCATTAGAGTCACCACAGCTGAGTCAATAGCGTAGAGTTTACAGAGTAAAGGAAGAATATTAACAAAGACTTACCTTCATAGTGATAGTGAGATCCCTCAGGAAGTGTTTTGTCTCCCAGACAGTCTTGGATCCTAGTGTTATTGAGGTGCCTTACTGAGTTGCCTTTCAGTTCTGGATCTTAGTGTTGCCGAGGTACTGCAGGAAGTGTGTTGTCTCCCAGACAGTCTTAGGTGTTATATACCCAGCTGGAGACCTCTGGGCGTGTCATGACCAAGGTCACACAAAGTGGGTTAGTAAAATTCACGAGAGAAGTGGCAGGTGGTGTTGCTGGTGGTGGGCGGGTCACCACACACTCATGATGTGATATCATTAAGGTCACACTTGAGTAAGTCGATCACGGTCTTCACCATACAAACCCGTTCTTTGAAAAACTTCCCTGGTTCACTTTCCATCCCGCAAGATATTCATGTGAATGCAGAGACATGAGTATTTTATATATATATATATATATATATATATATATATATATATATATATATATATATATATATATATATATATATATATATGTACCGGGTATCCATCCACAGGATGAATACACAATGCACAATAAACTACCCACTATCATCCACAGGATGGACACAAAGTACACAATAAACTAGCCACTATCATCCACAGGATGGACACAGAGTACACAATAAACTAGCCACTATCATCCACAGGATGGACACAGAGTACACAGAGTACACAGCAAACTATCCACTACGTCTGCAAGAATCTAGTCTCCTCTTCAACATTATCACCCTCCTGGCCACAACAGAATCTTTCGATCCCCAGTTTTCATTGTGTAGTGTCATGGCCAGCAAGCAGGTGGACAAAAAGCACAATGGATGCTTCATCTCTGCCTCTGTCATGCTTCCTCCGGCCTCTCGCCCTGTTATTATGTCCAGCAATCCTCCTCAGGTATTGTCCAGCGCATTTACTATCTTATTTCCTTGTGGTTTTCTCTTTTTTTTTATTATTTTGTGTGTGTGTGTGTGTGTGTGTGTGTGTGTGTGTGTGTGTGTGTGTGTGTGTGTGTGTGTGTGTGTGTGTGTGTGTGTGTGTGTGGGTGTTTACTTGCTGCACTCAACTAATTACTCCTGGCCCTGCCTTCTAGCCCTTACCGACTACGTTCCGATCACCTGTTCTCATAGAGATACGATCGAGTCTTGGCTTCTGACCCCATCATACAATACATAACATCCATAACATCCCAGCTCTGTTTCTTTAGATGCGCAGCCTCTTCAACTACCTTATCAAATGCTCTAAATCTTCACAACACAGTGACCTGACCTTGGCTGTCTCCTCACCTCCTTCTGCCATGACCTGACTTCTGGCTTTCTCTCTCATTCCTACCCGCATCATAATAATTCAAAAGGAATGCGTATTATTAATGTTTTTAGTACAGAGATATTAGCATTAAGATTAATATTAATATTATTATTAATATTACTTAGGACACCTGCTGTCCCTCTTTACTTAGCAGTAAGTAGGTACCTGGGTGTTAGTCGACTTGTGTGGGTCGCATCCAGGGGACAAAAATTAACCTCAGTTGCCCGAAATGCTCTGCATAACCAGGGGCTTTCTATATTTTATGTCAGTAATGTTAGCTATAGTCTATATAAGTTGTATCATGTACTGGTAGAAAAAGATTATTATTATTATTATTATTATTATTATTATTATTATTATTATTATTATTATTATTATTCAGTGTTATATTCTGTCTTCCGAGGCATGATAGGTTATTTGCTTTCAAAGACGAAGGAGATTACAATCCTGGCTTGTCAGACAGCAGTTTGAGAACCATAATACGAGAAGAACTTCAAAGACTCAGGGAGATTGCTAACAGTCAGTCCATCTATCATCATTCTATCATGCAGAAGGAGCCACATGTCTATGGTACATCCAACAAGGTAATCAGACTATTGGATGTCACTACTGCCCGGCTCCGGCTGGGTTACAAGTATCTTTGGCAAGTTAAATCATCACCACCAGATGTAGACCAAACGAAATGTAAACTTTACCAGATGGACACTTGTCACACCATGAGACAGTATGACTCACGAAATCGTAATGACACGACTGCAAACAAAACATACCACGGGCGGGGATAGAACCCGCGGAAATATCCCCGCCCGTAGTATATTACAAACCATTCTTGACAAATATCTTGACATTCCTCACTATAAATAAAACTAACATTCACATTAATAACTCATTGCAGTTGTGATCAGGTATAGACGTGCGACTGGTTCATTACCTTTGTAACTAGTTCAGCTATTAAAACATTGAGGCCCCAGTCCCTGGACCCATTATGTACCTTTGTAATCTTGTGACTCCCACCCACAGGATGGGTATGGGGTGACTACCACCCACAGGATGGGTATGGGGTGACTACCACCCACAGGATGGGTATGAGGTGCATAAAGAAGACATTAAACTGTTACATTCGTCTGTATTCAACTGAAGAAGTCAGCTGTGGCAGGCGAAACGTTGCATTGCGAAAAGTTTTGATCAGTGTGTCTGTATGTTTCACCTGCAGCAAACACATTTTAAGTATTACTCTGTCCTGGAACACATCTATTTGCCGTGTCCTGGAACACACCTATTTGCCGTGTCCTGGAACACATCTATTTGCCGTGTCCTGGAACACACCTATTTGCCGTGTCCTGGAGCACACCTATTTGCCGTATCCTGGAACACACCTATTTGCCGTGTCCTGAAACACACCTATTTGCCATGTCCTGGAACACACCTATTTGCCGTGTCCTGGAACACACCTATTTGCCGTGTCCTTGAACACACCTATTTGCCGTGTCCTGGAACACACCTATTTGCAGTGTCCTGGGACACCAATCTTGCTGTGTCCCCGCTACAAGACACCGATCTACTTCAAACGTTTTAATTTCCTCTTACATCTACAGGACTTTAAGCTGCGAACTCTTCCAGTTCCTCCCTGAAGTTATCTCGCGACTTGTAAACACAGCTTCCAGAGCCGATGGAGAGGCTATCAATCCTCGTGATGCAGCCGTGTGATGCACTCGTGTGACGCACGCATGTGGCGTATGCATGTAACGCAGCTATGTGATGTTTAGTTTCTGTGATTCGTTAATACGGCGCTGGTAGGGGGGTGTTATTGACAGTGGAACAGTTAAATCCGACAGGAAGATCAGCAAGATGGCCGAACTCTTTCTGGAGGAAGTGTGGGATGAAGTGGCCGGGAAAAACGAAAGTGTAGATCTACTCGTTTAATACTCGTAGTGTATTCGTTTAATACTCGTAGTATACATGTTTAACATTCGTGTGAGCGGGCTGCTGTATTCACCGAGTTGTGTTTGTAAGGGTCGAGGCACCGCTCCTTGCTGATATGCTTCACAGTTATACCTACTAAGCTAAAAATTCTCATTATTCTTTTTTTGATTTTTATCTACAATTCGCATTAAATGGAATGTATAAACCCAAAGCTAATTGGTTAGTTTATGGGGTTTAAAGCTTATCTACCACACGAGGGTCATTAAGGCTGCATATCACCTGTTCACCACCATTCAAGAATATTTTTGTACCTATAATAATAATAATAATAATAATAATAATAATAATAATAATAATAATAATAATAATAATAATTTTTATTTCTATAAGCACATGATACAACTTAAACAGACCATAGCTGACATCAATAATATGCTGACATCAATAATATGCTGACATCAATAATATGCTGACATCAATAATATGCTGACATCAATAATATGCTGACATCAATAATATGCTGACATCAATAATATGCTGACATCAATAATATGCTGACATCAATAATATGCTGACATCAATAATATGCTTTTGTTATGCTGAGCATTTCCTGCAAATTAGGTCAATTTTGTCCTCAGGATGCGACTCACACTAGTCGGCTAACACCCAGGTACCTACTTAATGCTAGATCAACAGGGATAGCAGGTATAAGGTGACCGACACCCAGGTATCAACTTACTGCTAGATAAACGGGGACAGCAGGTGTATAGTAACTAACACCCAGGTACCTACTTACTGCTAAGTGATCAGTGACAGCAGGTGTCTTAAGGAAACACGCCCCAGTGTTTCCATCCATACCAGGGATCGAACCATGGACCTCAGTGTGTGAGCTGAGCGAGCTACCAGAGTATATACAATGAGATATACATTTGGTATATACAAATATTCTTATTGAACCCGCAGAGAGTCTTAAGAAGATAAGATTTCTTCACTTGCCCGGAAGTAACACCGGCAAATCTTTGACGCGAGTCACAGCCAGAGAAAATATTCAGGATTTTTGTCTTTCTCAAGATCGTCCGTGATAAAAAGAAATCGTGAGACAGCCACACAGTTATGGTAGGAAGAAATTGAAGTTTTTTTTCTCAGCCTGGAAGGATAAACCGGAGTCTATTTGATGTAGGAACACTTTTCTCTGAAGATTGAGGTAGAGGATGCTGGGCTTATGGGATACGGGAATACCAGTGGCCTGGTGGCTAAAGTTCTCGCTTCACACGGTGAGGGTCCGGGTTCGATTCCCGTCAAGGGTGGAAACATTGGGCGTGTTTCCTTACACCGGTTGTCTATGTTCCTCATCAGTAAAATGGGTACCTGGGTGTTAGTGGACTGGTGTGGGTCGCATCCTGGAACAAAATTGACCTAATTTGCGGGAAATGCTCAGCATAACAAGCGGCTTTCTATATAGTAGTATGTCAATGATGTCGGCTATGGTCTGTATACCTTGTACATGTACTTGTAGAAATAAAGATTATTATCATTATTATTATTATTAATATTATTATTATTATTATTATTATTATTATTATTATTATTATTATTATTATTATTATTATTATTATTATCACGCAACATGTTCCATATTTAGTTTTGTACGGCTTTTCTGTAGAGCCGGCCATATACTTAGGCACGGTGTTCTTGTCCTCCTCCTTTCGTTATATAATTGGAGAACACCTCATCCAATCGTCTTTAAATTTTCGCTAATGGTGAACTATAACCAGAAGGTTCTTGGGGATGGGCAGGTTAAGTTTTTTGCCTGGGGAAGAGGAGGTAATCAGAAGTGACTGAAACATTTACAAGCATCAGGGTACCTCCTTCCTTGATGGGCGGTCCACTTCATGATTGACCATGACACTACACAAAGAAATCGTGAGACAAACAGCCCCAGTTATGTCAGGAAGGAGAAACCAGAGGTCTTGTGGACCCGTTGCTCAATATTGGCAATATGAGCAAGTCTCTGAACATATGTTGCACTTGTTAACCTAGAAGATATCTGGGAGTTAGTCGCTTGTTGTGGGTCGCATCTCTGGTGTGGTGAGACGAATGGTTATTCCTAATACCTGCTGCCCCTGTTCACCTAGCAGATACTTGGGAGTTAGTCACTTGTTGTGGGTCGCATCCCTAGAGTGGTGAGATGTGTGATCATTCCTAACACCTGCTGCCCCTGTTCACCTAGTAGATACCTGGGAATTAGTCACTTGTTGTGGTTCGCATCCCTAGTGTGGTGAGACGTATGGTCAGTCCTAACACCTACTCTCCTTTTTGCCTAAAATAAATTATATGCTTATGACTTAGGTGATTGTTATGGGTTGCATCCTGGGAAAGGACTAATGTATCACAAGGTTAATAAGCCACACTGTGTATGAAATGTTAGCCTAGGTTACTATCCCTCCTGCGTTACTTATTAGAAAGAAATTCTCTACAGGAATCAAAGAGTGAATTAAATAAGGCAGTAGGCTTTGCAGAGAATACTTTGAGAAGTGGACAAGAAGTTGATGTTTCAGAGTTTCTGTGCTCTAATTTCACGACTTAACTACGAGTAGGAATGGAAACTGATGCTCAGATATTTCAGTCCCCCCTGGATCAGTTTCGAGTCCTGAACGAACCAATACGTCGTCTAGTTTCACCTCCAAATTGTGGATTAGTCAGAGTATAATGACTTATTCTTCACGTGATACCCAATAGAACAGAAAACTACGACCATAACATTACGCACAAGAAGTTCTCAGTGCTAGAGGACGCTTCACTAAGATTTTTTTCACAGTAAGAAACGCCTGGATGCTAGCCCAGACTTCTTGCTGTAAGGCGCTGAGGCTAGTCTTCTCCTCTAACCATCTTCTGAAAGTTGGACAATCAACCACTCTCTCATTCCAGAGGAGTTGCATGATCCTTACGTCTGGGTGAGTTGAAGATGTTATATTCAAGGCGTTTGCAATCTTGAATGATTAACAGATGATTCCATACTTCCCAGTGCTGCTTCAAGAATATATCCAAATATTCATCCTTGAGACCTTTGTATCCACTTGGTTGTCTTGGGTATTTGCGGAATTATCATTTTCCATTTTTTTTTCTGACTTTCCGAGCAATGGATCTTAATAAGCTTCTATTAAGACATTTAAATTTTCCTTTCCATCCTGATGAATGAAAAAGGAAAAAATTCACAAGACTTTGGCTGGAACAATTCACAAAAGCTCAGACGTTTCGGACCATCTTGGATCATTGTCAAGGTGGAACTTGACAATGGTCTGGTGGTGTGATCTTGACGAGGTGCGTGAGTGAAGTGTGTTGACGCACTCACCTGTGAGTGGTGAAGTGTGTTGACGCACTCACCTGTGAGTGGTGAAGTGTGTTGACGCACTCACCTGTGAGTGGTGAAGTGTGTTGACGCACTCACCTGTGAGTGGTGAAGTGTGTTGACGCACTCACCTGTGAGTGGTGAAGTGTGTTGACGCACTCACCTGTGAGTGGTGAAGTGTGTTGATGCACTCACCTGTGAGTGGTGAAGTGTGTTTACGCACTCACCTGTGAGTGGTGAAGTGTGTTGATGCACTCACCTGTGAGTGGTGAAGTGTGTTTACGCACTCACCTGTGAGTGGTGAAGTGTGTTTACGCACTCACCTGTGAGTGGTGAAGTGTGTTGACGCACTCACCTGTGAGTGGTGAAGTGTGTTTACGCACTCACCTGTGAGTGGTGAAGTGTGTTGATGCACTCACCTGTGAGTGGTGAAGTGTGTTTACGCACTCACCTGTGAGTGGTGAAGTGTGTTGACGCACTCACCTGTGAGTGGTGAAGTGTGTTGACGCACTCACCTGTGAGTGGTGAAGTGTGTTGACGCACTCACCTGTGAGTGGTGAAGTGTGTTGACGCACTCACCTGTGAGTGGTGAAGTGTGTTGATGCACTCACCTGTGAGTGGTGAAGTGTGTTGACGCACTCACCTGTGAGTGGTGAAGTGTGTTTACGCACTCACCTGTGAGTGGTGAAGTGTGTTGACGCACTCACCTGTGAGTGGTGAAGTGTGTTGACGCACTCACCTGTGAGTGGTGAAGTGTGTTTACGCACTCACCTGTGAGTGGTGAAGTGTGTTGACGCACTCACCTGTGAGTGGTGAAGTGTGTTGACGCACTCACCTGTGAGTGGTGAAGTGTGTTGACGCACTCACCTGTGAGTGGTGAAGTGTGTTGACGCACTCACCTGTGAGTGGTGAAGTGTGTTGACGCACTCAGCTGTGAGTGGTGAAGCGTGTTGACGCACTCACCATACAATAAGTGTCAGGGGCCCGAGACTGTTCAACTGCCTCCCAGCACACATAAGGGGGATTACCAACAGACCCCTGGCAGTCTTCAAGCTGGCACTGGACAAGCACCTAAAGTCCGTTCCCGATCAGCCGGGCTGTGGCTCGTACGCTGGTTTGCGTGCAGCCAGCAGCAACAGCCTGGTTGATCAGGCTCTGATCCACCAGGAGGCCTGGTCACAGACCGGGCCGCGGGGGCGTTGACCCCCGGAACTCTCTCCAGGTAAACTCCAGGTAAACTCAGCTGTGAGTGGTGAAGTGTGTTGACGCACTCACCTGTGAGTGGTGAAGTGTGTTGACGCACTCACCTGTGAGTGAAGTGTGTTGACGCACTCACCTGTGAGTGGTGAAGTGTGTTGACGCACTCACCTGTGAGTGGTGAAGTGTGTTGACGCACTCACCTGTGAGTGGTGAAGTGTGTTGACGCACTCACCTGTGAGTGGTGAAGTGTGTTGACGCACTCACCTGTGAGTGGTGAAGTGTGTTGACGCACTCACCTGTGAGTGGTGAAGTGTGTTGACGCACTCACCTGTGAGTGGTGAAGTGTGTTTACGCACTCACCTGTGAGTGGTGAAGTGTGTTGACGCACTCACCTGTGAGTGGTGAAGTGTGTTGACGCACTCACCTGTGAGTGGTGAAGTGTGTTGACGCACTCACCTGTGAGTGGTGAAGTGTGTTGACGCACTCACCTGTGAGTGATGAAGTGTGTTGACGCACTCATCTGTGAGTGGTGAAGTGTGTTGACGCACTCACCTGTGAGTGGTGAAGTGTGTTGACGCACTCACCTGTGAGTGGTGAAGTGTGTTGACGCACTCACCTGTGAGTGGTGAAGTGTGTTGACGCACTCACCTGTGAGTGGTGAAGTGTGTTGACGCACTCACCTGTGAGTGAAGTGTGTTTACGCACTCACCTGTGAGTGGTGAAGTGTGTTGACGCATTCACCTGTGAGTGAAGTGTGTTTACGCACTCACCTGTGAGTGGTGAAGTGTGTTGACGCACTCACCTGTGAGTGGTGAAGTGTGTTTACGCACTCACCTGTGAGTGGTGAAGTGTGTTTGACGCACTCACCTGTGAGTGGTGAAGTGTGTTGACGCATTCACCTGTGAGTGGTGAAGTGTGTTGACGCACTCACCTGTGAGTGGTGAAGTGTGTTGACGCACTCACCTGTGAGTGGTGAAGTGTGTTGACGCACTCTTCTGTGAGTGGTGAAGTGGGTTGACGCATTCACCTGTGAGTGGTGAAGTGTGTTGACGCACTCACCTGTGAGTGAAGTGTGTTGACGCACTCAGCTGTGAGTGGTGAAGTGTGTTGACGCACTCAGCTGTGAGTGGTGAAGTGTGTTGACGCACTCACCTGTGAGTGGTGAAGTGTGTTGACGCACTCACCTGTGAGTGGTGAAGTGTGTTGACGTACTCACCTGTGAGTGGTGAAGTGTGTTGACGTACTCACCTGTGAGTGGTGAAGTGTGTTGTCGCACTCACCTGTGAGTGGTGAAGTGTGTTGACGCACTCACCTGTGAGTGGTGAAGTGTGTTGACGCACTCACCTGTGAGTGGTGAAGTGTGTTGTCGCACTCACCTGTGAGTGGTGAAGTGTGTTGACGCACTCACCTGTGAGTGGTGAAGTGTGTTGACGCACTCACCTGTGAGTGGTGAAGTGTGTTGACGTACTCACCTGGGAGTGGTGAAGTGTGTTGACGGACTCACCTGTGAGTGGTGAAGTGTGTTGACGTACTCACCTGTGAGTGGTGAAGTGTGTTGACGCACTCACCTGTGAGTGGTGAAGTGTGTTGACGCACTCACCTGTGAGTGGTGAAGTGTGTTGACGTACTCACCTGTGAGTGGTGAAGTGTGTTGACGTACTCACCTGTGAGTGGTGAAGTGTGTTGACGCACTCACCTGTGAGTGGTGAAGTGTGTTGACGCACTCACCTGTGAGTGGTGAAGTGTGTTGACGCACTCACCTGTGAGTGGTGAAGTGTGTTGACGCACTCAGCTGTGAGTGGTGAAGTGTGTTGACGCACTCAGCTGTGAGTGGTGAAGTGTGCTGACGCACTCATCTGTGAGTGGTGAAGTGTGTTGACGCACTCACCTGTGAGTGGTGAAGTGTGTTGACGCACTCACCTGTGAGTGGTGAAGTGTGTTGACGCACTCACCTGTGAGTGGTGAAGTGTGTTGACGCACTCAGCTGTGAGTGAAGTGTGTTGACGCTCTCAGCTGTGAGTGGTGAAGTGTGTTGACGCACTCACCTGTGAGTGGTGAAGTGTGTTGACGCACTCACCTGTGAGTGGTGAAGTGTGTTGACGCACTCAGCTGTGAGTGGTGAAGTGTGTTGACGCATTCACCTGTGAGTGGTGAAGTGTGTTGACGCACTCAGCTGTGAGTGGTGAAGTGTGTTTACGCACTCAGCTGTGAGTGGTGAAGTGTGTTGACGCATTCACCTGTGAGTGGTGAAGTGTGTTGACGTACTCACCTGTGAGTGGTGAAGTGTGTTGACGCACTCACCTGTGAGTGAAGTGTGTTGACGCTCTCAGCTGTGAGTGGTGAAGCGTGTTGACGCACTCACCTGTGAGTGGTGAAGTGTGTTGACGCTCTCAGCTGTGAGTGGTGAAGTGCGTTGACGCACTCAGCTGTGAGTGGTGAAGCGTGTTGACGCACTCACCATACAATAAGTGTCAGGGGCCCGAGACTGTTCAACTGCCTCCCAGCACACATAAGGGGGATTACCAACAGACCCCTGGCAGTCTTCAAGCTGGCACTGGACAAGCACCTAAAGTCCGTTCCCGATCAGCCGGGCTGTGGCTCGTACGCTGGTTTGCGTGCAGCCAGCAGCAACAGCCTGGTTGATCAGGCTCTGATCCACCAGGAGGCCTGGTCACAGACCGGGCCGCGGGGGCGTTGACCCCCGGAACTCTCTCCAGGTAAACTCCAGGTAAACTCAGCTGTGAGTGGTGAAGTGTGTTGACGCACTCACCTGTGAGTGGTGAAGTGTGTTGACGCGTTCACCTGTGAGTGAAGTGTGTTTACGCACTCACCTGTGAGTGGTGAAGTGTGTTGACGCACTCACCTGTGAGTGGTGAAGTGTGTTGACGCACTCACCTGTGAGTGGTGAAGTGTGTTGACGCACTCACCTGTGAGTGGTGAAGTGTGTTTACGCACTCACCTGTGAGTGGTGAAGTGTGTTTACGCACTCACCTGTGAGTGGTGAAGTGTGTTGACGCACTCACCTGTGAGTGGTGAAGTGTGTTGACGCACTCACCTGTGAGTGGTGAAGTGTGTTGACGCACTCACCTGTGAGTGGGGAAGTGTGTTGACGCACTCACCCGTGAGTGGTGAAGTGTGTTGACGCACTCACCTGTGAGTGGTGAAGTGTGTTGACGCACTCACCTGTGAGTGGTGAAGTGTGTTGACGCACTCACCTGTGAGTGGTGAAGTGTGTTGACGCACTCACCTGTGAGTGGTGAAGTGTGTTGACGCACTCACCTGTGAGTGGGGATGTGTGTTGACGCACTCACCTGGGAGTGGTGAAGTGTGTTGACGCACTCACCTGTGAGTGGTGAAGTGTGTTGACGCACTCATCTGTGAGTGGTGAAGTGTGTTGACGCACTCACCTGTGAGTGGTGAAGTGTGTTGACGCACTCACCTGTGAGTGGTGAAGTGTGTTGACGCACTCACCTGTGAGTGGTGAAGTGTGTTGACGCACTCACCTGTGAGTGGTGAAGTGTGTTGACGCACTCACCTGTGAGTGGTGAAGTGTGTTGACGCACTCACCTGTGAGTGGTGAAGTGTGTTGACGCACTCACCTGTGAGTGGTGAAGTGTGTTGACGCACTCACCTGTGAGTGGTGAAGTGTGTTGACGCACTCAGCTGTGAGTGGTGAAGCGTGTTGACGCACTCACCATACAATAAGTGTCAGGGGCCCGAGACTGTTCAACTGCCTCCCAGCACACATAAGGGGGATTACCAACAGACCCCTGGCAGTCTTCAAGCTGGCACTGGACAAGCACCTAAAGTCCGTTCCCGATCAGCCGGGCTGTGGCTCGTACGCTGGTTTGCGTGCAGCCAGCAGCAACAGCCTGGTTGATCAGGCTCTGATCCACCAGGAGGCCTGGTCACAGACCGGGCCGCGGGGGCGTTGACCCCCGGAACTCTCTCCAGGTAAACTCCAGGTAAACTCAGCTGTGAGTGGTGAAGTGTGTTGACGCACTCACCTGTGAGTGAAGTGTGTTGACGCACTCACCTGTGAGTGGTGAAGTGTGTTGACGCACTCACCTGTGAGTGGTGAAGTGTGTTGACGCACTCACCTGTGAGTGGTGAAGTGTGTTGACGCACTCACCTGTGAGTGGTGAAGTGTGTTGACGCACTCACCTGTGAGTGGTGAAGTGTGTTGACGCACTCACCTGTGAGTGGTGAAGTGTGTTGACGCACTCACCTGTGAGTGGTGAAGTGTGTTTACGCACTCACCTGTGAGTGGTGAAGTGTGTTGACGCACTCACCTGTGAGTGGTGAAGTGTGTTGACGCACTCACCTGTGAGTGGTGAAGTGTGTTGACGCACTCACCTGTGAGTGGTGAAGTGTGTTGACGCACTCACCTGTGAGTGATGAAGTGTGTTGACGCACTCATCTGTGAGTGGTGAAGTGTGTTGACGCACTCACCTGTGAGTGGTGAAGTGTGTTGACGCACTCACCTGTGAGTGGTGAAGTGTGTTGACGCACTCACCTGTGAGTGGTGAAGTGTGTTGACGCACTCACCTGTGAGTGGTGAAGTGTGTTGACGCACTCACCTGTGAGTGAAGTGTGTTTACGCACTCACCTGTGAGTGGTGAAGTGTGTTGACGCATTCACCTGTGAGTGAAGTGTGTTTACGCACTCACCTGTGAGTGGTGAAGTGTGTTGACGCACTCACCTGTGAGTGGTGAAGTGTGTTTACGCACTCACCTGTGAGTGGTGAAGTGTGTTTGACGCACTCACCTGTGAGTGGTGAAGTGTGTTGACGCATTCACCTGTGAGTGGTGAAGTGTGTTGACGCACTCACCTGTGAGTGGTGAAGTGTGTTGACGCACTCACCTGTGAGTGGTGAAGTGTGTTGACGCACTCATCTGTGAGTGGTGAAGTGGGTTGACGCATTCACCTGTGAGTGGTGAAGTGTGTTGACGCACTCACCTGTGAGTGAAGTGTGTTGACGCACTCAGCTGTGAGTGGTGAAGTGTGTTGACGCACTCAGCTGTGAGTGGTGAAGTGTGTTGACGCACTCACCTGTGAGTGGTGAAGTGTGTTGACGCACTCACCTGTGAGTGGTGAAGTGTGTTGACGTACTCACCTGTGAGTGGTGAAGTGTGTTGACGTACTCACCTGTGAGTGGTGAAGTGTGTTGTCGCACTCACCTGTGAGTGGTGAAGTGTGTTGACGCACTCACCTGTGAGTGGTGAAGTGTGTTGACGCACTCACCTGTGAGTGGTGAAGTGTGTTGTCGCACTCACCTGTGAGTGGTGAAGTGTGTTGACGCACTCACCTGTGAGTGGTGAAGTGTGTTGACGCACTCACCTGTGAGTGGTGAAGTGTGTTGACGTACTCACCTGTGAGTGGTGAAGTGTGTTGACGCACTCACCTGTGAGTGGTGAAGTGTGTTGACGTACTCACCTGTGAGTGGTGAAGTGTGTTGACGCACTCACCTGTGAGTGGTGAAGTGTGTTGACGCACTCACCTGTGAGTGGTGAAGTGTGTTGACGTACTCACCTGTGAGTGGTGAAGTGTGTTGACGTACTCACCTGTGAGTGGTGAAGTGTGTTGACGCACTCACCTGTGAGTGGTGAAGTGTGTTGACGCACTCACCTGTGAGTGGTGAAGTGTGTTGACGCACTCACCTGTGAGTGGTGAAGTGTGTTGACGCACTCAGCTGTGAGTGGTGAAGTGTGTTGACGCACTCAGCTGTGAGTGGTGAAGTGTGCTGACGCACTCATCTGTGAGTGGTGAAGTGTGTTGACGCACTCACCTGTGAGTGGTGAAGTGTGTTGACGCACTCACCTGTGAGTGGTGAAGTGTGTTGACGCACTCACCTGTGAGTGGTGAAGTGTGTTGACGCACTCAGCTGTGAGTGAAGTGTGTTGACGCTCTCAGCTGTGAGTGGTGAAGTGTGTTGACGCACTCACCTGTGAGTGGTGAAGTGTGTTGACGCACTCACCTGTGAGTGGTGAAGTGTGTTGACGCACTCAGCTGTGAGTGGTGAAGTGTGTTGACGCATTCACCTGTGAGTGGTGAAGTGTGTTGACGCACTCAGCTGTGAGTGGTGAAGTGTGTTTACGCACTCAGCTGTGAGTGGTGAAGTGTGTTGACGCATTCACCTGTGAGTGGTGAAGTGTGTTGACGTACTCACCGGTGAGTGGTGAAGTGTGTTGACGCACTCACCTGTGAGTGAAGTGTGTTGACGCTCTCAGCTGTGAGTGGTGAAGCGTGTTGACGCACTCACCTGTGAGTGGTGAAGTGTGTTGACGCTCTCAGCTGTGAGTGGTGAAGTGCGTTGACGCACTCAGCTGTGAGTGGTGAAGCGTGTTGACGCACTCACCATACAATAAGTGTCAGGGGCCCGAGACTGTTCAACTGCCTCCCAGCACACATAAGGGGGATTACCAACAGACCCCTGGCAGTCTTCAAGCTGGCACTGGACAAGCACCTAAAGTCCGTTCCCGATCAGCCGGGCTGTGGCTCGTACGCTGGTTTGCGTGCAGCCAGCAGCAACAGCCTGGTTGATCAGGCTCTGATCCACCAGGAGGCCTGGTCACAGACCGGGCCGCGGGGGCGTTGACCCCCGGAACTCTCTCCAGGTAAACTCCAGGTAAACTCAGCTGTGAGTGGTGAAGTGTGTTGACGCACTCACCTGTGAGTGGTGAAGTGTGTTGACGCGTTCACCTGTGAGTGAAGTGTGTTTACGCACTCACCTGTGAGTGGTGAAGTGTGTTGACGCACTCACCTGTGAGTGGTGAAGTGTGTTGACGCACTCACCTGTGAGTGGTGAAGTGTGTTGACGCACTCACCTGTGAGTGGTGAAGTGTGTTTACGCACTCACCTGTGAGTGGTGAAGTGTGTTTACGCACTCACCTGTGAGTGGTGAAGAGTGGTTACGAACTCAGCTGTGAGTGGTGAAGTGTGTTGACGCACTCACCTGTGAGTGGTGAAGTGTGTTGACGCACTCACCTGTGAGTGGTGAAGTGTGTTGACGCACTCACCTGTGAGTGGGGAAGTGTGTTGACGCACTCACCTGTGAGTGGTGAAGTGTGTTGACGCACTCACCTGTGAGTGGTGAAGTGTGTTGACGCACTCACCTGTGAGTGGTGAAGTGTGTTGACGCACTCACCTGTGAGTGGTGAAGTGTGTTGACGCACTCACCTGTGAGTGGTGAAGTGTGTTGACGCACTCACCTGTGAGTGGGGATGTGTGTTGACGCACTCACCTGTGAGTGGTGAAGTGTGTTGACGCACTCACCTGTGAGTGGTGAAGTGTGTTGACGCACTCATCTGTGAGTGGTGAAGTGTGTTGACGCACTCACCTGTGAGTGGTGAAGTGTGTTGACGCACTCACCTGTGAGTGGTGAAGTGTGTTGACGCACTCACCTGTGAGTGGTGAAGTGTGTTGACGCACTCACCTGTGAGTGGTGAAGTGTGTTGACGCACTCACCTGTGAGTGGTGAAGTGTGTTGACGCACTCACCTGTGAGTGGTGAAGTGTGTTGACGCACTCACCTGTGAGTGGTGAAGTGTGTTGACGCACTCACCTGTGAGTGGTGAAGTGTGTTGACGCACTCACCTGTGAGTGGTGAAGTGTGTTGACGCACTCAGCTGTGAGTGGTGAAGTGTGTTGACGCACTCAGCTGTGAGTGGTGAAGTGTGCTGACGCACTCATCTGTGAGTGGTGAAGTGTGTTGACGCACTCACCTGTGAGTGGTGAAGTGTGTTGACGCACTCACCTGTGAGTGGTGAAGTGTGTTGACGCACTCACCTGTGAGTGGTGAAGTGTGTTGACGCACTCAGCTGTGAGTGAAGTGTGTTGACGCTCTCAGCTGTGAGTGGTGAAGTGTGTTGACGCACTCACCTGTGAGTGGTGAAGTGTGTTGACGCACTCACCTGTGAGTGGTGAAGTGTGTTGACGCACTCAGCTGTGAGTGGTGAAGTGTGTTGACGCATTCACCTGTGAGTGGTGAAGTGTGTTGACGCACTCAGCTGTGAGTGGTGAAGTGTGTTTACGCACTCAGCTGTGAGTGGTGAAGTGTGTTGACGCATTCACCTGTGAGTGGTGAAGTGTGTTGACGTACTCACCTGTGAGTGGTGAAGTGTGTTGACGCACTCACCTGTGAGTGAAGTGTGTTGACGCTCTCAGCTGTGAGTGGTGAAGCGTGTTGACGCACTCACCTGTGAGTGGTGAAGTGTGTTGACGCTCTCAGCTGTGAGTGGTGAAGTGCGTTGACGCACTCAGCTGTGAGTGGTGAAGCGTGTTGACGCACTCACCATACAATAAGTGTCAGGGGCCCGAGACTGTTCAACTGCCTCCCAGCACACATAAGGGGGATTACCAACAGACCCCTGGCAGTCTTCAAGCTGGCACTGGACAAGCACCTAAAGTCCGTTCCCGATCAGCCGGGCTGTGGCTCGTACGCTGGTTTGCGTGCAGCCAGCAGCAACAGCCTGGTTGATCAGGCTCTGATCCACCAGGAGGCCTGGTCACAGACCGGGCCGCGGGGGCGTTGACCCCCGGAACTCTCTCCAGGTAAACTCCAGGTAAACTCAGCTGTGAGTGGTGAAGTGTGTTGACGCACTCACCTGTGAGTGGTGAAGTGTGTTGACGCGTTCACCTGTGAGTGAAGTGTGTTTACGCACTCACCTGTGAGTGGTGAAGTGTGTTGACGCACTCACCTGTGAGTGGTGAAGTGTGTTGACGCACTCACCTGTGAGTGGTGAAGTGTGTTGACGCACTCACCTGTGAGTGGTGAAGTGTGTTTACGCACTCACCTGTGAGTGGTGAAGTGTGTTTACGCACTCACCTGTGAGTGGTGAAGTGTGTTGACGCACTCACCTGTGAGTGGTGAAGTGTGTTGACGCACTCACCTGTGAGTGGTGAAGTGTGTTGACGCACTCACCTGTGAGTGGGGAAGTGTGTTGACGCACTCACCTGTGAGTGGTGAAGTGTGTTGACGCACTCACCTGTGAGTGAAGTGTGTTGACGCACTCACCTGTGAGTGGTGAAGTGTGTTGACGCACTCACCTGTGAGTGGTGAAGTGTGTTGACGCACTCACCT
Organism: Cherax quadricarinatus; assembly: GCF_038502225.1. Lineage (NCBI taxonomy): Eukaryota > Metazoa > Arthropoda > Malacostraca > Decapoda > Parastacidae > Cherax > Cherax quadricarinatus. The sequence goes on from NW_027197900.1 coordinate 23,282, forward strand.
GTGAGTGGTGAAGTGTGTTGACGCACTCACCTGTGAGTGGGGATGTGTGTTGACGCACTCACCTGTGAGTGGTGAAGTGTGTTGACGCACTCACCTGTGAGTGGTGAAGTGTGTTGACGCACTCATCTGTGAGTGGTGAAGTGTGTTGACGCACTCACCTGTGAGTGGTGAAGTGTGTTGACGCACTCACCTGTGAGTGGTGAAGTGTGTTGACGCACTCACCTGTGAGTGGTGAAGTGTGTTGACGCACTCACCTGTGAGTGGTGAAGTGTGTTGACGCACTCACCTGTGAGTGGTGAAGTGTGTTGACGCACTCACCTGTGAGTGGTGAAGTGTGTTGACGCACTCACCTGTGAGTGGTGAAGTGTGTTGACGCACTCACCTGTGAGTGGTGAAGTGTGTTGACGCACTCAGCTGTGAGTGGTGAAGCGTGTTGACGCACTCACCATACAATAAGTGTCAGGGGCCCGAGACTGTTCAACTGCCTCCCAGCACACATAAGGGGGATTACCAACAGACCCCTGGCAGTCTTCAAGCTGGCACTGGACAAGCACCTAAAGTCCGTTCCCGATCAGCCGGGCTGTGGCTCGTACGCTGGTTTGCGTGCAGCCAGCAGCAACAGCCTGGTTGATCAGGCTCTGATCCACCAGGAGGCCTGGTCACAGACCGGGCCGCGGGGGCGTTGACCCCCGGAACTCTCTCCAGGTAAACTCCAGGTAAACTCAGCTGTGAGTGGTGAAGTGTGTTGACGCACTCACCTGTGAGTGAAGTGTGTTGACGCACTCACCTGTGAGTGGTGAAGTGTGTTGACGCACTCACCTGTGAGTGGTGAAGTGTGTTGACGCACTCACCTGTGAGTGGTGAAGTGTGTTGACGTACTCACCTGTGAGTGGTGAAGTGTGTTGACGCACTCACCTGTGAGTGGTGAAGTGTGTTGACGCACTCACCTGTGAGTGGTGAAGTGTGTTGACGCACTCACCTGTGAGTGGTGAAGTGTGTTTACGCACTCACCTGTGAGTGGTGAAGTGTGTTGACGCACTCACCTGTGAGTGGTGAAGTGTGTTGACGCACTCACCTGTGAGTGGTGAAGTGTGTTGACGCACTCACCTGTGAGTGGTGAAGTGTGTTGACGCACTCACCTGTGAGTGATGAAGTGTGTTGACGCACTCATCTGTGAGTGGTGAAGTGTGTTGACGCACTCACCTGTGAGTGGTGAAGTGTGTTGACGCACTCACCTGTGAGTGGTGAAGTGTGTTGACGCACTCACCTGTGAGTGGTGAAGTGTGTTGACGCACTCACCTGTGAGTGGTGAAGTGTGTTGACGCACTCACCTGTGAGTGAAGTGTGTTTACGCACTCACCTGTGAGTGGTGAAGTGTGTTGACGCATTCACCTGTGAGTGAAGTGTGTTTACGCACTCACCTGTGAGTGGTGAAGTGTGTTGACGCACTCACCTGTGAGTGGTGAAGTGTGTTTACGCACTCACCTGTGAGTGGTGAAGTGTGTTTGACGCACTCACCTGTGAGTGGTGAAGTGTGTTGACGCATTCACCTGTGCGTGGTGAAGTGTGTTGACGCACTCACCTGTGAGTGGTGAAGTGTGTTGACGCACTCACCTGTGAGTGGTGAAGTGTGTTGACGCACTCTTCTGTGAGTGGTGAAGTGGGTTGACGCATTCACCTGTGAGTGGTGAAGTGTGTTGACGCACTCACCTGTGAGTGAAGTGTGTTGACGCACTCAGCTGTGAGTGGTGAAGTGTGTTGACGCACTCATCTGTGAGTGGTGAAGTGTGTTGACGCACTCACCTGTGAGTGGTGAAGTGTGTTGACGCACTCACCTGTGAGTGGTGAAGTGTGTTGACGCACTCACCTGTGAGTGGTGAAGTGTGTTGACGCACTCACCTGTGAGTGGTGAAGTGTGTTGACGCACTCACCTGTGAGTGGTGAAGTGTGTTGACGCACTCACCTGTGAGTGGTGAAGTGTGTTGACGCACTCACCTGTGAGTGGTGAAGTGTGTTGACGCACTCACCTGTGAGTGGTGAAGTGTGTTGACGCACTCAGCTGTGAGTGGTGAAGCGTGTTGACGCACTCACCATACAATAAGTGTCAGGGGCCCGAGACTGTTCAACTGCCTCCCAGCACACATAAGGGGGATTACCAACAGACCCCTGGCAGTCTTCAAGCTGGCACTGGACAAGCACCTAAAGTCCGTTCCCGATCAGCCGGGCTGTGGCTCGTACGCTGGTTTGCGTGCAGCCAGCAGCAACAGCCTGGTTGATCAGGCTCTGATCCACCAGGAGGCCTGGTCACAGACCGGGCCGCGGGGGCGTTGACCCCCGGAACTCTCTCCAGGTAAACTCCAGGTAAACTCAGCTGTGAGTGGTGAAGTGTGTTGACGCACTCACCTGTGAGTGAAGTGTGTTGACGCACTCACCTGTGAGTGGTGAAGTGTGTTGACGCACTCACCTGTGAGTGGTGAAGTGTGTTGACGCACTCACCTGTGAGTGGTGAAGTGTGTTGACGTACTCACCTGTGAGTGGTGAAGTGTGTTGACGCACTCACCTGTGAGTGGTGAAGTGTGTTGACGCACTCACCTGTGAGTGGTGAAGTGTGTTGACGCACTCACCTGTGAGTGGTGAAGTGTGTTTACGCACTCACCTGTGAGTGGTGAAGTGTGTTGACGCACTCACCTGTGAGTGGTGAAGTGTGTTGACGCACTCACCTGTGAGTGGTGAAGTGTGTTGACGCACTCACCTGTGAGTGGTGAAGTGTGTTGACGCACTCACCTGTGAGTGATGAAGTGTGTTGACGCACTCATCTGTGAGTGGTGAAGTGTGTTGACGCACTCACCTGTGAGTGGTGAAGTGTGTTGACGCACTCACCTGTGAGTGGTGAAGTGTGTTGACGCACTCACCTGTGAGTGGTGAAGTGTGTTGACGCACTCACCTGTGCGTGGTGAAGTGTGTTGACGCACTCACCTGTGAGTGAAGTGTGTTTACGCACTCACCTGTGAGTGGTGAAGTGTGTTGACGCATTCACCTGTGAGTGAAGTGTGTTTACGCACTCACCTGTGAGTGGTGAAGTGTGTTGACGCACTCACCTGTGAGTGGTGAAGTGTGTTTACGCACTCACCTGTGAGTGGTGAAGTGTGTTTACGCACTCACCTGTGAGTGGTGAAGTGTGTTTGACGCACTCACCTGTGAGTGGTGAAGTGTGTTGACGCACTCACCTGTGAGTGGTGAAGTGTGTTTACGCACTCACCTGTGAGTGGTGAAGTGTGTTTGACGCACTCACCTGTGAGTGGTGAAGTGTGTTGACGCACTCACCTGTGAGTGGTGAAGTGTGTTGACGCACTCACCTGTGAGTGGTGAAGTGTGTTGACGCACTCTTCTGTGAGTGGTGAAGTGGGTTGACGCATTCACCTGTGAGTGGTGAAGTGTGTTGACGCACTCACCTGTGAGTGAAGTGTGTTGACGCACTCAGCTGTGAGTGGTGAAGTGTGTTGACGCACTCAGCTGTGAGTGGTGAAGTGTGTTGACGCACTCACCTGTGAGTGGTGAAGTGTGTTGACGCACTCACCTGTGAGTGGTGAAGTGTGTTGACGTACTCACCTGTGAGTGGTGAAGTGTGTTGACGTACTCACCTGTGAGTGGTGAAGTGTGTTGTCGCACTCACCTGTGAGTGGTGAAGTGTGTTGACGCACTCACCTGTGAGTGGTGAAGTGTGTTGACGCACTCACCTGTGAGTGGTGAAGTGTGTTGTCGCACTCACCTGTGAGTGGTGAAGTGTGTTGACGCACTCACCTGTGAGTGGTGAAGTGTGTTGACGCACTCACCTGTGAGTGGTGAAGTGTGTTGACGTACTCACCTGTGAGTGGTGAAGTGTGTTGACGCACTCACCTGTGAGTGGTGAAGTGTGTTGACGTACTCACCTGTGAGTGGTGAAGTGTGTTGACGCACTCACCTGTGAGTGGTGAAGTGTGTTGACGCACTCACCTGTGAGTGGTGAAGTGTGTTGACGTACTCACCTGTGAGTGGTGAAGTGTGTTGACGTACTCACCTGTGAGTGGTGAAGTGTGTTGACGCACTCACCTGTGAGTGGTGAAGTGTGTTGACGCACTCACCTGTGAGTGGTGAAGTGTGTTGACGCACTCACCTGTGAGTGGTGAAGTGTGTTGACGCACTCAGCTGTGAGTGGTGAAGTGTGTTGACGCACTCAGCTGTGAGTGGTGAAGTGTGCTGACGCACTCATCTGTGAGTGGTGAAGTGTGTTGACGCACTCACCTGTGAGTGGTGAAGTGTGTTGACGCACTCACCTGTGAGTGGTGAAGTGTGTTGACGCACTCACCTGTGAGTGGTGAAGTGTGTTGACGCACTCAGCTGTGAGTGAAGTGTGTTGACGCTCTCAGCTGTGAGTGGTGAAGTGTGTTGACGCACTCACCTGTGAGTGGTGAAGTGTGTTGACGCACTCACCTGTGAGTGGTGAAGTGTGTTGACGCACTCAGCTGTGAGTGGTGAAGTGTGTTGACGCATTCACCTGTGAGTGGTGAAGTGTGTTGACGCACTCAGCTGTGAGTGGTGAAGTGTGTTTACGCACTCAGCTGTGAGTGGTGAAGTGTGTTGACGCATTCACCTGTGAGTGGTGAAGTGTGTTGACGTACTCACCTGTGAGTGGTGAAGTGTGTTGACGCACTCACCTGTGAGTGAAGTGTGTTGACGCTCTCAGCTGTGAGTGGTGAAGCGTGTTGACGCACTCACCTGTGAGTGGTGAAGTGTGTTGACGCTCTCAGCTGTGAGTGGTGAAGTGCGTTGACGCACTCAGCTGTGAGTGGTGAAGCGTGTTGACGCACTCACCATACAATAAGTGTCAGGGGCCCGAGACTGTTCAACTGCCTCCCAGCACACATAAGGGGGATTACCAACAGACCCCTGGCAGTCTTCAAGCTGGCACTGGACAAGCACCTAAAGTCCGTTCCCGATCAGCCGGGCTGTGGCTCGTACGCTGGTTTGCGTGCAGCCAGCAGCAACAGCCTGGTTGATCAGGCTCTGATCCACCAGGAGGCCTGGTCACAGACCGGGCCGCGGGGGCGTTGACCCCCGGAACTCTCTCCAGGTAAACTCCAGGTAAACTCAGCTGTGAGTGGTGAAGTGTGTTGACGCACTCACCTGTGAGTGGTGAAGTGTGTTGACGCGTTCACCTGTGAGTGAAGTGTGTTTACGCACTCACCTGTGAGTGGTGAAGTGTGTTGACGCACTCACCTGTGAGTGGTGAAGTGTGTTGACGCACTCACCTGTGAGTGGTGAAGTGTGTTGACGCACTCACCTGGGAGTGGTGAAGTGTGTTTACGCACTCACCTGTGAGTGGTGAAGTGTGTTTACGCACTCACCTGTGAGTGGTGAAGTGTGTTTACGCACTCACCTGTGAGTGGTGAAGTGTGTTGACGCACTCACCTGTGAGTGGTGAAGTGTGTTGACGCACTCACCTGTGAGTGGTGAAGTGTGTTGACGCACTCACCTGTGAGTGGGGACGTGTGTTGACGCACTCACCTGTGAGTGGTGAAGTGTGTTGACGCACTCACCTGTGAGTGGTGAAGTGTGTTGACGCACTCACCTGTGAGTGGTGAAGTGTGTTGACGCACTCACCTGTGAGTGGTGAAGTGTGTTGACGCACTCACCTGTGAGTGGTGAAGTGTGTTGACGCACTCACCTGTGAGTGGGGATGTGTGTTGACGCACTCACCTGTGAGTGGTGAAGTGTGTTGACGCACTCACCTGTGAGTGGTGAAGTGTGTTGACGCACTCATCTGTGAGTGGTGAAGTGTGTTGACGCACTCACCTGTGAGTGGTGAAGTGTGTTGACGCACTCACCTGTGAGTGGTGAAGTGTGTTGACGCACTCACCTGTGAGTGGTGAAGTGTGTTGACGCACTCACCTGTGAGTGGTGAAGTGTGTTGACGCACTCACCTGTGAGTGGTGAAGTGTGTTGACGCACTCACCTGTGAGTGGTGAAGTGTGTTGACGCACTCACCTGTGAGTGGTGAAGTGTGTTGACGCACTCACCTGTGAGTGGTGAAGTGTGTTGACGCACTCACCTGTGAGTGGTGAAGTGTGTTGACGCACTCAGCTGTGAGTGGTGATGTGTGTTGACGCACTCAGCTGTGAGTGGTGATGTGTGTTGACGCACTCACCTGTGAGTGGTGATGTGTGTTGACGCACTCACCTGTGAGTGGTGAAGTGTGTTGACGCACTCACCTGTGAGTGGTGAAGTGTGTTGACGCACTCACCTGTGAGTGGTGATGTGTGTTGACGCACTCAGCTGTGAGTGGTGATGTGTGTTGACGCACTCAGCTGTGAGTGGTGATGTGTGTTGACGCACTCAGCTGTGAGTGGTGAAGTGTGTTGACGCACTCACCTGTGAGTGGTGAAGTGTGTTGACGCACTCACCTGTGAGTGGTGAAGTGTGTTGACGCACTCACCTGTGAGTGGTGAAGTGTGTTGACGCACTCACCTGTGAGTGGTGATGTGTGTTGACGCACTCAGCTGTGAGTGGTGAAGTGTGTTGACGCACTCACCTGTGAGTGGTGAAGTGTGTTGACGCACTCACCTGTGAGTGGTGAAGTGTGTTGACGCACTCACCTGTGAGTGGTGAAGTGTGTTGACGCACTCACCTGTGAGTGGTGAAGTGTGTTGACGCACTCACCTGTGAGTGGTGATGTGTGTTGACGCACTCAGCTGTGAGTGGTGATGTGTGTTGACGCACTCAGCTGTGAGTGGTGATGTGTGTTGACGCACTCACCTGTGAGGGAGGAGACTAGTAGTGTTGTGTTGTGTTGTCTGGTGTTGTGTTGTCTGGTGTTGTGTTGTCTGGTGTTGTGTTGTCTAGTGTTGGGTTGGCTGTTGTGTTGTGTTGGCTGGTGTTGTGTTGTGTTATCTGATGTTGTGTTGTCTTTTGTGTTGTCTGGTGTTGTGTTGTGTGTTGTGTTGTCTGGTGTTGTGTTGTGTGTTGTGTTGTCTGGTGTTGTGTTGTGTTGGCTGTTGTGTTGTCTGTTGTGTTGTCTGGTGTTGTGTTGCGTTGGCTGGTGTTGTGTTGTCTGGTGTTGTGTTGTGTGTTGTGTTGTCTGGTGTTGTGTTGTGTGTTGTGTTGTCTGGTGTTGTGTTGTGTTGGCTGTTGTGTTGTCTGTTGTGTTGTCTGGTGTTGTGTTGCGTTGGCTGGTGTTGTGTTGTCTGTTGTGTTGTCTGGTGTTGTGTTGTGTGTTGTGTTGTCTGGTGTTGTGTTGTGTGTTGTGTTGTCTGGTGTTGTGTTGTGTTGGCTGTTGTGTTGTCTGTTGTGTTGTCTGGTGTTGTGTTGTGTGTTGTGTTGTCTGGTGTTGTGTTGTGTGTTGTGTTGTCTGGTGTTGTGTTGTGTGTTGTGTTGTCTGGTGTTGTGTTGTGTTGGCTGTTGTGTTGTCTGTTGTGTTGTCTGGTGTTGTGTTGTCTGGTGTTGTGTTGTGTTGGCTGTTGTGTTGTCTGTTGTGTTGTCTGGTGTTGTGTTGCGTTGGCTGGTGTTGTGTTGTCTGTTGTGTTGTCTGGTGTTGTGTTGTGTGTTGTGTTGTCTGGTGTTGTGTTGTGTGTTGTGTTGTCTGGTGTTGTGTTGTGTTGGCTGTTGTGTTGTCTGTTGTGTTGTCTGGTGTTGTGTTGCGTTGGCTGGTGTTGTGTTGTCTGTTGTGTTGTCTGGTGTTGTGTTGCGTTGGCTGGTGTTGTGTTGTCTGTTGTGTTGTCTGGTGTTGTGTTGTGTTGTCTGGTGTTGTGTTGTGTGTTGTGTTGTCTGGTGTTGTGTTGTGTTGGCTGTTGTGTTGTCTGTTGTGTTGTCTGGTGTTGTGTTGTGTGTTGTGTTGTCTGGTGTTGTGTTGTGTGTTGTGTTGTCTGGTGTTGTGTTGTGTGTTGTGTTGTCTGGTGTTGTGTTGTGTTGGCTGTTGTGTTGTCTGTTGTGTTGTCTGGTGTTGTGTTGTGTTGTCTGGTGTTGTGTTGTGTTGGCTGTTGTGTTGTCTGTTGTGTTGTCTGGTGTTGTGTTGTGTTGGCTGGTGTTGTGTTGTCTGTTGTGTTGTCTGGTGTTGTGTTGTGTGTTGTGTTGTCTGGTGTTGTGTTGTGTGTTGTGTTGTCTGGTGTTGTGTTGTGTGTTGTGTTGTCTGGTGTTGTGTTGTCAGGTGTTGTGTTGCCTGGTGTTGTGCTGTCTGGTGTTGTGTTGTCTGATGTTGTGTTGTCAGGTGTTGTGTTGCCTGGTGTTGTGCTGTCTGGTGTTGTGTTGTCTGATGTTGTGTTGTCTGGTGTTGTGTTGCCTGGTGTTATGTTGTCTGGTGCTGTGTTGTCTGGTGCTGTGTTGTCTGGTGTTGCATTGTCTGGTGTTGTGTTGTCTGTTGTTGTGTTGTCTGTTGTTGTGTTGCCTGGTGTTATGTTGTCTGGTGTTGTGTTGTCTGGTGTTGTGTTGTCTGGTGTTATGTTGTCTGGTGTTGTGTTGTCTGTTGTTGTGTTGTCAGGTGTTGTGTTGCCTGGTGTTCTGTTGTCTGGTGTTGTGTTGTTTGGTGTTGCGTTGCCTGGTGTTCTGTTATCTAGTGTTGTGTTGTCTGGTGTTATGTTGCCTAGTGTTGTGTTGTCTGGTGTTGTGTTGTCAGGTGTTGTATTGCCTGTTGTGTTGCCTGGTGTTGTGTTGTCTGGTGTTGTGTTGTCTGGTGTTGTGTTGTCTGGTGTTGTGTTGTCTGGTGTTGTGTTGTCTGGTGTTGTGTTGTCTGGTGTTGTGTTGTCTGGTGTTGTGTTGTCTGGTGTTGTGTTGTCTGGTGTTGTGTTGTCTGGTGATGGAATATGACAGGATAACTATCTTGCATGATGGAATATGACAGTATAACTATCTTGCCTGATGGAATATGACAGGATAAGTATCTTGCATAATGGAGTATGACAGGATAACTCTCTTGCATGATGGAATATGACAGGATAACTATCTTGCACGATGGAATATGACAGGATAACTATCTTGCATGATGGAATATGACAGGATAACTATCTTGCCTGATGGAATATGACAGGATAAGTATCTTGCATAATGGAGTATGACAGGATAACTCTCTTGCATGATGGAATATGACAGTATAACTATCTTGCATGATGGAATATGACAAGATAACTATCTTGCATAGTGGAGTATGACAGGATAACTATCTTGCATGATGGAATATGACAAGATAACTAT